>NC_073377.1:46810817-47044018 GCF_028641065.1 Leucoraja erinaceus
TGAGAAGACCCCAAGCCTAAAATGGCCTTGAGAGCTTTGGCAGTCAGCAAATCCTACCGCCAACCTTCTGCTGCGGAAGTCTTTTGAGTTTTTAAATGCCTCGGACATTCAGAATCAATTAAAAACTATTGAAACTGAGTACACCTGGGTAATAATATGGTGCCCAAAAAGTACATTGCTGCACTGCCTCAGATGAACACAATTAAGAGACTTTTCATGAATTGACCTGCTGTTCAACAATCACAATGCAGAAAAAAAGCCAAGAAAGCAAAGGTTTCATGGTCAGGTTTACAGCTCTGAGTGAAGTGAAGCTCTCCACAATAATGTTTATCAAGTCATCTATTTAATTCTCCATGCATCGGATATTTCTATCCATTGAGATGTCAATGCAAACATTTTGTGTTACTCAGTTAGTGCCACTGCCACACAGCTCAATTGTTCAAAAATTCAATAGTACTTTATTGTCACAAGTACCTAAGTACAGAGAACTACGTTTGATCCTGATCTTTCGTGCCTTTTGTATAGTTTTTATATTCTCCCTGGCATCTTATGGATTTCCCCTGGATATCCATGGTTTCCTCCCATATCCAAATGATATATACTTAGTAGATTAATTATGCCTAATGTAGATGTGTGGTCGGGATTCAGGGGGGAGTTAAAGGACATAGAACATAGAGAAGTAAACATAGAAAAATGCACCACAAGAACCTTCACCCCACAATGTCTGTGCTATCAAGAAGTCAAAATGAACTAATCTAATCAGCCTGCACATGAGCAATATCTCTCCACTTGCTGCATATCAGTGTGCCTAACAAAAAGCCTCTTAATCACCTCTACAAGCCCCACAACCATTCCCAGCTACACATTCCAGGCACCACCACCCTCTGTGTAAAAAGGTTTGTCCTGCACATCTTCTTTAAAATGTTTACATTTCAACTTAATTCAAAGCCCTCTAGTCTTTGACATTTCCATTCAGGGAAAAAGATTTCCTAACTTTGGGAATCTCCCTAACCAACTGCCTAACCTTTCTATGCCTCTCATAATTTGACATACTGTACTTCTATCAGATCTCCCCTCAGCCTCCGGAGCTCCCAAGAACACAAACTCAGTTTGTCCAACCTATCTAATACTCTCCAAGCAGGCAGCATTCTGTGAAATCTCTTATGCACCTTATTCAAAGCCTGCACATCTTTCCTACAATGGGTAAACCAAAACTGCATGCAATATTCCAAATGCAGCCTAACCAAAGTCCTATAAAGATGCATCATGTATCCTGATGAATAAAGGCAGGCATACCATACGTCTTCTTTACCACTCTATCTACTTGTGTTGCATTTTTAGGGAGCTATGGACTTGGATCGTAAAATCCCTGTCTATTAAGCATCTTGCCACGAACTGTATATCTTTCCATTACATTCGACTTGCCAAAGTGCAACACATCACACTTGCTTAAATCAAACTCCATCTGCCATTTCTCTGCCCATTTCTGTAGCTGATCTATATCCTGCTGCATTCTTTGACAGCTTTCCTCAGAGTTTGAAACTCCAGCAATCATGTTATCATTTGCAAACTTGCTAACCAACCCATCGACATTCACATCCAAGTTATTTATATGATACACAGACGACAGAAGTCCCAGCAAGATCCTTGCGTATCCTCACCGGTCACAGAACTCCAACCTGAATATTGTCCTTCTACCACAACCATATGTCTTCTAACAGTAAGCCAGATCTGCATTCATACGATCAAGTCACTGTTAATCCTGTGCATTTTATTCATTTGGATCAGCCCATCATGGGGGTCTTTATCAAATGCCTTATTAAAATGTATGTAGACAACATCCACTGCCATACCTTCGTCGAATGATCTGAGCCAACATCCACCAACATACCGTCATCTAAATGAGAATGTGTTACTGGGGGAATGGGACAGATCAGATTGATCTGAGAGTGCCAAATAGCCTCCTTCTAGGTCATAAGGAAATAAAATTGTCTAACTTTCAGGAAGTGAGTATTAGTTTGTTGAATGATTCTGTTGGTGTAATAGAGCAAATTGTGATATGACTTTGATTTTGCATTGAGTGTAAAAGTAAGGGTTTTAATGCTCAGAACTATAATGGAAAAAATTCAAAAGTAAATTCCAAAGTAATGGTTAAAAAAAATGCACACAAGTGCTGGAGTAACTCAGCGGGTCAGGCAGCATCTCTGAAGAACATGGATGGGTGATACTTCGGGTCGGGACTTTTCTTCAGATTGATTGTGGTGATGGGGGGTGGGGGGGGAGCTATAGGAGAGGAGGGGCAGGGTAAAGCCTTGCAAGTAATAGATGGATAGAGGAAAGGTGGGGTTTATTAGGAAGATGATTGAGATGATTGAGCAAAGGCCTAAGACTTCCATCTCAGCAGGAAGGACCACTGTAGTCCTTGGATGGAGGTGAGGGAGGAGGTACAGGGACAGGTGTTTCATTTCCTTTGGTTGTGGGGGTAAGTCCACGGGGAAGGGATGGTTTTGATGGAAATTGATGAGTGACGCAAGTAGTTGCGGAGAGTGTGGTCATGCCAAAGGCGGAATGGAGTGGGGATGGGGAGATGCAACTGGTGGTAGTATCATGCTGGAGATGATGGATATGTCAGAGATTTATCTATTGAATGCAGAGGCTGAGGGGGTGAAAGGTGAGGACCACAGGTCCTTGTTCCATCGGGGGGGAGGGGAAGTTAGAGAACCTTTGGACACAGAGAAGACACAGGTGGTCCATCTACAAAAGAAGGGGAGAAACCGTGTTTACTAAAGGAAGAGGACATCTTGGATGTCCTTGAATGGAATCCTCTGTGCGGATTTTCTATGTTCTCCCAGTGACCGCCTGGGTTTTCTCAGGGTGCACCGGTTTGAAAGTGCTGGTGTACGGCGGTGGTCACTGGTCAGCACGGATGCGGTGGGCCAAAGGGCCTGTATCTCCAAATTAAAGTAGAAATTAAAAATATCAATATAATTGTGGATCGTGCTGGAAAGTGCTGTTGAAGTTAAAAATCACCCTTGATCTTGTTGAATACTGAGGAGCCGACTCTCTCTCCTATTTCATAAATTTGTGTACTTTAGTTTCTTGCACTGTGCTATATTGGAATCTTGCATATAGAATCAGTACTGAAATCTATGTAATTATATGAAATCGTAGTACTTACATGGTACTTAAAAAATAAATGATGACATGAATTGTGTTTTTAAAAACATAACTCTTTCCCAAATTACTTCCCTTGGGACTAGATATTTAATTTACTGAGTGGGGGTCTTATATCTTCAGAATTCAATGAAGATTAGAGTTTTTTTTCTGTTCAATCAGCGAGTTTGGTATCTCAAAGAATCATTGGAATTGTCAAAGGTCATTCGGGATTTTTTTTAAAGCGTACACTGCGTACAAACTGTGAGTACATTTTCAGTCTGAGTCTTCGTCTTCTTTGAATCTTATATTGGTTATGGCTGACCCAAATTACGACAATATGACTGGATGATTTTCTGCAATGGAAATTCAAAGCTTTGAAGAATTTTTTCAAATGGTTGTGGTGGTTAAAAAAGACGGGCCGAAAAGATGAACTCGCTGCTCTTGCATATGTTTCATCGTACACAAAGAAGCCCATGCTACCGACTGCTGGTGAAGAAAAATGTCGACATGCTGATCAATACAAGGAGCTCTTGAAAGGTGGAGAAAAATCATCTTGCCAGTTATGATGTGGCTAACCAGCCAGCTACTTCACTGAAGTCATGTACATGCAGAACTCATTTGGAAGTCAACAAACTGGCCGTGGACTAGTTTTGTAAGAGGTGAAAACCCCAAAAATACTTTTCATATTATCTATTGATGGTTTTAGAAATCATGCATTTAATTTCCTTCTCCCCCCCCACAAACAAAATCAATAACAAATGGTTGTTATTCATCGTCACGATCGCGCTCGCTCACCGAAGCATAAAACAATAAAACCATCAAAATCTTCATCGTTTTTAACAAATGAACCATAAATACACCCAGTTAATAGTTTTGAAAGCAGTATTTTCTTACCTCGAAGAAGCAAAACTGGAAAATACGTATGAAACGCAGGTCCGTATGCACACAGTAGCTCAGCCGGCGTGAATGTTTTTCCCGAATGACCCATGACCTGGGCATGCGCAGTTGTAATACTGAATGTTGTTTGACCTGCTCATTCATGTCACAGGTTCCATGAAGAGGATTCAGTTCCAATCAGGATACAGAATGGCATTAATATCTCCACTCAAAATCTTTTCTTAATAGTGAATGGTGAATGTAATTTCCTTGCAGCCGTCTGCAAAATATAAACATTTTTCTCCCCTCTCTCAGGCTTTTCTACTTCCATTAGCAGTCAAATCAAGAGTTAAATGTGTTTAATTGTCATATGTACCGACAATGCATCAATGAAAGTTTCACTTGCGGCAGCTTAACAGGCCTGTAAACACAAAGTCCTTTATGTAACCAAAGGCCATAGAAGCACATAGTTGTGGTTAGTGTTGAGTCAAGAGTGTTTAATTGTCATATGTACTGAAAATGGAACAATTAAATTCTTACTCGCAGTGTTGTACAACGTTCAAGAACCTGATGGTTATTCGGGATTGAAGGTCAGGGTTTTCACATCCCTATACATGGTAAGAGTGAAGTGAGAGTGTGGCCAGGGTGGTGTGGGTCTTTGATGATATTGGCTGCCTCCCATAATTGGGGCCGATCCTTACATCATCAATTAGAATGTGTGAATAAACTGTTCTTAGATATAGTACACCCGAGATTGAATCTTCTAATAAATTATCCCTATTTTTGGGAAAATGAATTTCTTCCTGTTGCTGTTATTCATGACCAAGGAGGAGAGGTGCCTGTATCCTGATTGCACGCAGAAATCAAACCACACACTGTGATAGAAACATCAATATTCAAATATGCTCTGCCAGCACTGTATTTGATTCATTGTAGGTATGATCTAATCAACTGTCAGACAGGCAAAGTAAAAAATCACCTGTAAGTTAGCAGCTCAAATGTAGGAAGGACAAAACAAATCTTTACAGCACAGGGTGGATTTGGTGTAGAGTGCACTTGCACGCCTGTCTAATGCTAATATACAATCCTTGATATTCAAATCACATAACTCTTCTTCCATAATGGCTAATGTGCTATGTAAATCATTCATAAAAGCCACTTGAATGGTCAAGTAGAGTTATAAAAAGGTTTTGAAATTGTTCAGTAGGTTAAAAGATTGTGATAGAAGCTATTTTTGAGATCTTAAAGGACAGGTTTGTTTTATTTATTTTAAATTCAGGTTAATACACAATTATTCCTCATGAGAATACTTAAATGTGTCATAAATTGAACTGTTTGGAGACCATTAAGGTAATGCAGCCTCAATCATGGCCAGTACAACCCTGTGTTCTGTTGGCCTCCTCTTAACATCTTGTTTCGAGGTTAGGTCCAAATCGAGCAGTTTATGGCATTCGTGGTTCTTCCAGCCAGTGTCTACGTTTCAGCATTTATGTAATTCCATCCAATGGTTAATTGAAAGATACAGCATTGAAATGGTCTCTTTGCCCCACTGAGTCCACTTCGATCACCCATTCTTTATTAACTCACTTTTGCATCCACTTCCTCACAGTAGGGGCAAGTTACAGATGCACATCCACTTATCAACCCGAAAGTCTTTGGGATCTGGGTGGAAATCGTAGTCTCAGCTATATGATGATGTCAAGATAAATCTCAGGTCTCCAGCGCTGCGAGACTGCAGCTCTGCCAGCTGTGCCACAATCTGGGAATCAAGTTGGAGGTGACCAAGAGCACACCTCTCAAAATTCCCTCAGTAAATTAAAAATGATGAACTTCAAACGTCCGATCCCTTAGAATGGATGAAAAACTTCACAACGCCTCGAACAGATTTGTAACTGTTGAGTTCGATAAATCACTGGAATCAGATAACAGTTTTGATTCACTCAGTAATTTATTAGACTACTAAATAAGGCACACACTCACGTATCCTCGAATATCCCCGAACACACTCGCAAACCCCGAGTAACCATAACCATATAACCATATAACAATTACAGCACGGAAACAGGCCATCTCGGCCCTACTAGTCCGTGCCGAACAACTTTTTTCCCTTAGTCCCACCTGCCTGCACTCATACCATAACCCTCCATTCCCTTCTCATCCATATGCCTATCCAATTTATTTTTAAACGATACCAACAAACCTGCCTCCACCACTTCCACTGGAAGCTCATTCCACACCGCTACCACTCTCTGAGTAAAGAAGTTCCCCCTCATGTTACCCCTAAACTTCTGTCCCTTAATTCTGAAGTCATGTAGAGCACGCAGCAGGATGTTTCTACATACACTCACGTAAACCCGTACGCACTCGCAAACTCATCAGAGCACGCCACAGGATGTTCAGTTCTTGATCACCTGGCACCGTTCGCGACACGGTTCAAGGCTGAGGATCTCTCACCAGAGGGGCGCCCAACACCAATCTTTATGGCATTTCTTATCAGAGCAGACCACACCACTGCCCTATCCCAGAGCCAATCATAAGCCCCCCTTCTCTGCAACGTTTCTGTACTACTAGCGGCAGGGGGCACAGGTTGTCTACCCAACTATTGTGTTATGTTTTGTTCACCAATGCAGCCTTTGGCATGGGAAATAAATGCAAATAAATCCTTTCCCTCCACTGATATCTGGCTCACATGCCCGTGGTTCCCTGGCTTATACTTGCCCGTGGTTCCCTTCTTAAATAAAGACATGTTAGCGCGTCTTTACTTTTTCAATACCTCATCTGTGGCTAAGGGAGAAATAATAATCTCTGCCACAGCCCAAGTAATATTTTGTAATAGTAATCCTACAATTGGATAGGCAGGGATGGTCAGACCCTCGGAATGTTATGGTACGAGTGCAGGCAAGAGAGACAATACATCCCAAAAAAATTTACTTCAGGATAACATGGACTTTTTAGGAATTCCGAGATGGCCTGTTTCCGTGCTGTAAACATTATATGGTTAAATGGTAAATATTATTTAAGCCTCCTTTCCTGTCCAAGACAGGCCTTTAAGGGGACCCACGGAATGTAGCTACTTATTCTTTTGGTCTAACAATAGCGACAATACATCCCATAATGCCGATATACTTCAGGATAACATTGATCTTTTTCCTGAATTCACCAGCTGCCATGTCCTTCTCCACGGTAAACATTAAAACATAAAACGGTAAATATTAATTTAAGACCTCTCTCATTTCCTGTGGCTCCACACTGATCTTTAAGGGGACCCACTCTCTGTCTCTAGTTATTCTTTTGGTCTTAACATATATAGAATCTCTTATGGGCCTGTCCCACTTAGGCAACTTTTTAGGCGAGTGCTGAAGACTCTGCGCTCGCCACACGGTCGCCACATGCTTGGGTTCTCCATGTAGTTCTAGGTAATAATAATAATAATAAATTGAATTTATATAGCGCTTTTTAAGGACTCAAAGTCACTTTACAAGGCAAGGCAAAAAACAAAAACAAAACAAAAACAAAAACAAAACAAAACAAAACAAAAACAGAACACAAACAAGAACACAAATACAATAGCAGACGGAGAAGTGGCGAACAAACAGCGCCAGCGTCCTCTCCGTGCAGCGTCCTTTCAGCTAAAACATAACAATAATAAAGATCTTTAACATAAAAACATCCCCCCACAATGGTTTCCATTATGAGGGAAGGCACAATGTCCAGTCCCCATCCCCAGTTCACCCATAGTCGGGCCAATTGAGGCCTCCACAGTTAGCTCTACGGAGGCCCGATGTTCCAGGCCATTCTAGCCCGTTGATGGCGCTCCGGTGTCGGGAGAGTCCTCTCAGCGGCTTGGGACACCTGGAATGGCCGCCTCCTTACCGGAGACCGCGGCTTCCGAAGCCAACAAGGCCGCACCGGTTGGAGCATTTCCACTGGCGATCTCATCGCGAGATCCCAGGCTCCCGGTGTAAAGTTCGGCGCCACCGCCCGTGGTTGGCCGCTCCACAGTCCCGCAGCTCCGCAATGTTTTTTCTCGGCGGTTCTTTAGCTCACCGGAGCTCCAGAGCGGCGACCCGGGCAGGGCATCGCCCACTCCGCTCCGCGATAGCTCTCCAGCGCTGTGCCGCCGCCAAAGCCGAGGTTCTGGGCGGTCCCCGACAGGAAAACGCCGATCCAGGCCCGCTGGTAGGCCGCAAGGACGGGTCGACGGTGCAGCATGGAGAAAAGCTGCCTCTCCGACCCCTAGAAAGTAGGGACCCCCTAGAAAGAAGTTTCCCCCCCCCCCCCCCCCCCCCCCCCCCCCATATAAAAAAGTCTAGACCTCCTAAAAACAAAACACTAAAACTCACTAAAAATAAAAAAAAGAGTGAAAAAGACGGACAGCTAGGCTGGCATAGGCAGCCATACTAGGCGCCCCCTATCATGCGTCGAGGTAGTCGTAGGTAGTTTTAGTTAATCGCCTTTGCTGACTGGTCATTTTCATTGGCTCATTGGGGAAAAAAAACATAAGCAGTAATTTGCAGAACCAAGGATAATTGACCGGTAATGTTAAATGTCCGCCAAACATCACAACTGTGTACCTCTGGCTTATTAAAAGTTGTCTCCACTCCTTCTCCCCCCTTTTAAAGGACTTACTGTACACTGTGTTAGCCGTCTTAATTACAGCGCCAACCTTCCTGTTTCATCGCGGTGTGTGTCTGTATCACCTTGGCTTTGTACCGTGTGAATTTCAGACAGCGCTCCCCCCCGCTTGCCTTGGCCACCGCCTTTGCGATGTGTTTGTGTGTGTGTGTGTGTGTTGCACTCAGACAGTCGCCGTTCCAGTTCCCGGTTTTTCAGGCGACTGTCGGCAACTTGACGGTGGTCGGCAGTCCGCTGAAAAATCGCCTAAGTGTGGCAGGCCCATAAGGATTCTCCTTTACCTAATCTGGCAAAGCTACCCGATATCCCCCTTTTTCCCCAATTAATTTTCTTAAGTGTATTCCTACATCCTTTATATTTCCATCTGATCCCACATGCCATTATCTGAGATGTGTTTCCTTTTTCTTGAATGAAATATTAATATCCCTTGTTGTACAAAGTTCCTTCATCCTGACAGCCATGCTAATCACTCTAAAATACTGACTGTGAACTCTTATTTTCTTCTTTTCTCAATTTTACAATTTGTTAACCCTTAATGTGCTTGCAATAAATGATTTGTTAGCCGTTAATGAAATGAAATGAGTTGTTTGGCCTGTCCTGTGCTTGAAATTGAAATGGAAATGGAAATGAAATGAGATGAGTTGGTTGGCCTGCCCAATGCTTTTGCTTTTGCTTTGTCTTTGCTTTGCTTGGGCCCACCTGAAATGAAAGCAAATGGATTGTAGTGTTGTCTGACTGTGCTTTTGCTTTTGCTTTGCCTTTGCTTTGCATGACCTCACCTGAAATGAAAGCAAATGGATTGTAATGTTGTCTGGCCCTGCCTGCCCTGTACATGACTTGACTTGACTTGACATGAAATGGATTGACTTGACATGAAATGGATTGTTGGCCTTGCACTCACTGTGCTTGACTTGACTTGACCCACAACACCCATGCTGGCGCTCCAGAACACCCCCCCCCCCCCCCCCCCCCCCCCCCCCCCCCCCCCCCCCCCCCCACCACTAGTCACCAACATTGGAATTGGTGGAGAGGTGGAATATTGCGTTGAAGAACCAGCACTCCTGTGTTAACCTGGGACTGGTCCCACTTATTCTAGTAACTTCTATATCTAATTAAGAAGGAACTGCAAATTCTGGAGAAAATCAAAGGTATACAAAAATGCTGGAGAAACTCAGCGGGTGAGGCAGCATCTATGGAGCGAAAGAAATAGGCAACGTTTCGGCTCTGAAGAAGGGTTTTGACCCGAAACGGTACCTATTTCCTTCGCTCTATAGATGCTGCCTCACCCGCTGAGTTTCTCCAGCATTTTTGTCTAACCTATATCTATCTGTGACATCCCCACATATTTGCTCCTCTAACTCCCTAATTAAATTCCACAATTAAAATCTAATTAAATTAAATTCTCTAATTCACTAAATCTTTAATTTCCTTAGTGAAAGTAATGAATAAATGAATTAACTACTGAACGAGCCTCCTGACATGTAAATGTGAGAATGACTGCAACAAAGGTTGTAATCTAAAACAGCAACAACAAAGTTTTGTTTACATGTCATGTAATTTAATTAATTTATGGTCATGTGACTGTACAGTGAAAAGCTCATTTGTTGTGCACTATCCAGTTAACAAAAAGACTATACATGATTACAATCAAACCATCCACCGTGTATACATAGATACAGGGTGAAGGGAATAATGTTTAGTTCAATTTAAAGTCCAGTAAAGTCCAATTAAAGATAGTCCGAGGGTCTCCAATGATAGATGGTAGGTCAAGAACCAGGAAGTACATGTTTTCACACTTCTGTACTTCTTGCCTGATGGGAGATGGGAGAAGATGGTGTTTCCGGGGAGAGAGTCGTCTTTGGTTATGCTACTGGCCTTGCCGTGGCAGCGTGAAGTGTAGTTTGAGTCATAGGAAGGGAGGTTTGTTTGCGTGTTGGTCAGGGCTGTTTCCACAATTCTCTGCAATCTATTGTGGTCTTGGATGGAGCTGTTCCCAAATCTTGCTGTGATGCTCGCTGTGATGCATCCTGATAAAATGCTTTCTGCAGCACATCTGTAGAAGTTGGTTAGAGTTGTTGGAGACATGCCCAACTTCCTCAGCCTTCTAAGGAAGTAAAAGAGTTGGTGTGCTTTCTTGGAAATTACTTTGAATTGTCTGGTCCAGGACAACTTGCTGGTGATATTTATTCCTAAGAACTTGAAGAAATCACCCATCTCTAATTCTGCGCTGTCAATGTATACCTGCCTATGTGTACTACTTCACTTCCTGAAGTCAAAAACAATCTCCTTTGCCTTGCTGACATTTAGGAAAAGGGTATTGTCTTGGCACCAGGTTACAAAGTTTTCGATCTCCTTCCAGTACTCCGTCTCATCATTATTTGATATCTGTTCCACTACAGTGATGTCATCCACGAATTTGTAAATTGAATTGGATTTGTATTCAGCTGCACAGTAGTGGGTGTATAAGAAGGTGGCTGGGAATGCAACCTTGCTGGACATCAGTGTTGGCGATTATCATAAAGTACCATTTGTCACCTAAAATGCAAGAGAATATTCAGATACAGTAAACCCTTGTTTATTCAGTTATAGCGGACCTACCAAAATCCACCGTCAGGCCAAGCTGCTGACGTCACCCCCGGCCTGCACTGCCTCCACAGCCACATCTAGTGCCTCCACTGCCAACCCACAGCCACTTCCAGATCACACCTGGTACAGTGGCTCTCGACGACCCTAGGGTGCACTCCGGCCAGCTGTGGGCCGCGACCAATGATTCCACAGATCTTTGCCTCTCCTTCGCTGCCAACTCACCTGGTTTCCAGGCCCAGTTCCAGACTGAGAGTCTGAACACAGTCTCGACCCAAAACTTTACCTATCCCTGTTCTCCAGCAGTGCTGCTCGACTTGCTGTGTTACTCCAGCACTTGGTGACCAGCACCTGCAGTTCTTTGTTTCTACTTCTTATACAATGATACTTTATTACTCGGTGATCCCTTCCTCAGTTATAGTGGGGAATTGGCAATAATGGACACCAATCCTCTCTCTATGGTCCAATATAACGAGGGTTTACTGTACCTTCATAAAGAACCTTCACAACTCTGTACACAGGTAATCAGATATACATATGCTTGCTTGTCATCATTTGTAACATTTGAATACTGATTTGGAAGCAAGAAAATGCCATGGATTTTAAAGATTAAACCCTTTAAGAGTTTGGGAATAATATTAGTCCACTATCACAGATCTTCTATCAAATAAAGTTAATAACTTGCCCAATCAGCCAAGCAAAAGCTCCCAAGAATGGTATGCCAATTTAACACTCATCTGACTGAGCGCTTCTATTCTCTTTGATAGTCCTGGACTGTAAATAATTAAACACTTTTGTTTTCAATTATAAGCAAATGGGTTAAATAATTTTCACCTTTTAAAATTGCACCTATATTTTCTATTAAATCAGACAGAAAAAAAAACATAACACTAGCACTAACTTTTACCAAACAGCCTGAATTGCTTTAAGGCACAGTATTCAGTAATCAGAGGTTTATATCAGGTCATACATGTTTTTGCAGAAGCTTTTAACTCTGCCGTCTCACATTTCTACAGAATAGTAGTCATCCATTTAAAGATACTTTCCACAGGCTTTTGACAGGCAATATGAATAATGATTTATGTAAGTCTTGCACAGAAACAAAAAATGAAGAACCCCGGCACTGATTTAACTGAAAGCTAGTGCTGCATCATAAACAGAATTATTTTGCTCTGCGCTGTCAAAGCCAAGCAAGATTTACGACATCTACTAGGCTTTTAGGTCTGCAGGCAAGTCGATGTCAGAGAAAATATCAGACTTCTCTCCAACTTCACTCTGCTTTCTTCATAAATTGGTGTTAGAAAGTAACTTCAGTGTCAAGGGTCTGGGGAAACACAGCTGTTAATCATGACCTGTTAAAGAGTGAACACATATTCTAAATAATGACCATTATAAGAGGCAATGAGTGTAAACCTCAGTGAAATGGCAAGTGGGCTGCAAAATAATCTCCCAGTTTCCTAAATTTTAATTTATTTTGTAAAAAAAAAACATGAAAACCCATATCAAAACACTGTAATAAAGTAAACACTGTAATTAATAAGGTATAATGCAAAAATCATGTCTTATTTTCATTTAACTCCTTTGTTTAGTAATAAAATAAGGGAAGATTTTTAATTCATAATTCCCATCCCCTCAATGCGCGGTTGCGGGGGGGTGGGCAGCCTGCGGCATCACACACACTAACCCACCCCCTTGATATTATATTAATATTATTAATTTGCTCCTTTGTGTTCTATGATGGCAACAGTGTTGGGTCCCGTACCCTCATCGCGAGGTTGTTGGGGGGGGGGGGGGGGGGGGGGTGGGCTGCGGCATCATCACACACACACTAACCACCCCCCCCCCCACACACACACACACACACACACACACACACACACACACCACGCCCCCCCCCCCACGCTAACCACACACCCCATACCACACACTAACCCATCCCCCTTGATATTATATTTATATTATTAATTCCCTCCTTTTACCCCTCTCCCGCCCTATTCACTCACGCATAGTCCCCAACTCGCTGGCATGGCTAGAGAGGGAGGCGGGCAGGGAGAGAGGCCAAAGAGAGAGAGAGTGCAGAGAGAGAGAGGGACAGCAAGAGAGAGGGGCGGAGACAGAAAGGGGCAGATACAGAAAGAGAGGGGCAGATGCAGAAAGAGAGGGGCAGATGCAGAAAGAGAAGGGCAGATACAGAGACAGAGGGGCAGATACAGAGGCAGAGGGGCAGAGACGGACCAAGGACTCGAGGACCCGAGGACCAGAGTAGCAGGCAGCGTTTTGGGCCCTGTACATCGGGGTGATCCTGCTCCTGCATCGGGGGATGTCAGCTCCCCCGCACCGGGCGAGCGAAACCCGTCTCGGGGCTGTTCGAGCCTCTGCTTCATTGGAGCTCCCGACTAGCCTCTCCCGAGAATGCGAGCTCTTGATGGTAAGTCCGCAGGCTGCGGATGGAGCAATCCCAGGCAAGGGATCGGCTCCGATATTGTCCGTCCCCCTGCCCTGGGGCCCAAGGTCAGTCCGAGGTGGCCTCCGCCTCCATCGATGAAAGACCGCAAAGCGACCGGAGACGCGAACTCGGAAACATCGCGTCTCCGGCAAGTCTCCTTCTCTCCAGAAAT
The DNA here is from genome assembly GCF_028641065.1 of Leucoraja erinaceus. Taxonomy (NCBI): domain Eukaryota; kingdom Metazoa; phylum Chordata; class Chondrichthyes; order Rajiformes; family Rajidae; genus Leucoraja; species Leucoraja erinaceus. The sequence goes on from NC_073377.1 coordinate 46,824,686, forward strand.
GCTGCCTGTCCCGCTGAGTTATTCTAGCTTTTTGTGTCTATCTTTGGTTGAAACCAGCACCTCATTTATACATACAAACGTTTTGAGTTGGTGTAGCATATTTTGAAAGCAGTAAAGAATGCAGTAAAGTTGGGAGCAAATTGACGATAGAACAACAACAGAGGATGGTGGGTTAGTAGGCAGAATAAAAGGCCTTGCCACCTGCCTCAAATGTCAATTAGTCATCCTCCTTCAAATTATGAACACAGCACAGACCATCAGACTTTAAAACTTAATGATGAATCCACTTCAATTTACCGGAAAGTTAATTTTTGTCTCTAAAGTTCAGAAAGTGTGTGCTATAGATTTGGCACATTCCCATTGAAACTTCATGAATTACATTGTTAAGGGGCTGTCCCACTTGGGCGACCTAATTGGTGAGTTTAGAACAGTTTACACCTTGTTGAAGACCTCCTTCGACTATGTAGAAGATCTCCTTCGACCTCCTTCGACTATGTTGAAGACTTTCTTCGACTAGCTACGACTAGCTACGACTAACTTCAGGAAAATTGGACACCGAATAGTGAAGAGTGAAGACGACCTCATTCGATCTCCTTCGACTATGTTGAAGACTATCCACGACTACCTTTGACTACCTACAATTACCTTTGACTACCCTCGATTACCTACGAATAACATGCCAACCTACTATGACCTAATACGACTAAACCTATGAGTGAAAAAAGTATAAATTTTCTCCATGGCGACCTTTTTTTACTCGCGGGCATTTTTTAAATATAGAAAAAATGCCGTGACCTAGCTGAGGCCTCGAGTACACAGAGACCACTCTCGAGCATGAAGGAGAGTTACGAAGACCTCCTACGACCTCGTGTCGACCATGCTGCGAGTATGAGTCGAGGGCAAACTCACCAGAACTCGTGGATTAGGTCGCCCAAGTGGGACAGGCCCTTTAGTTTCATCGATTTATTTGTGAAGATCAACAGACTGAACCTGTTAACCCCTCAACCATTTCCATTTAACATCAAACAGGATTGTGTGAACAAGTTATGTAAACATATTGGGCTTTTGTGGTCAGTCTAGCGATAGTGTTTAGATTGATTAGAAAACTTTAACATTTCCTAAAATGTGGCAAAGTGAAAATTAATAAACAGAAAGCACCAACCATTTTACTACTTTAAATCCTGATAGTAAACATGAAGAATTGAGCAGCAATATATCAGAAAGTCAATTATACCACATATGTTACCATCCATCCTTAATTGATAATGCAATGGATCAGTGCAAGTGTTCTATAACAACGTTTGAACGACATTTGGACTGGTTCATGGAAATATTTTGAAGGATATTGTCCAAATGCAGGCAGGTGGGATGAGTGTAGATGGGGCATCTTGATCAGCATGGGCCAGTTGGGCCCAAGGGGCTTGTTTCCAAGCTGTATGACTCCATGACTGAGTGGAGTAACATGGAACCAATTACCATTTTAAGGTTAACTGTGGATTTTCAGATACAGTTTCACCCCTGAGTCAGGAAATTATAGGTGTATGTTCCACACTAGTGACTTTAACATGAATAGCTCGACTGGCATTATCAAGGAATCATTGCAGTATTGAGGTGATGCCACTTGGGAGAAACACTAAACCGATAACCTGTCTCATCTTTCAGGTGGATGTAAAAGATGTGTGGCTCTATTCGGGGAAGTGCAGAATGTGTTATTCCCTGTGTTTTAATCAACATTTAATCTTTTAATACAAAAACAAATATGATGTTTGTCACTTCGTTGTTTGAAAATTGGCAGCTGCAACAGTGAGTGAACTTCACAAGGATTTAATTGACTTTTAAGCTACGAAAAGAGTCCTACATCCCGATACATACTAAAAGCCTTTAATCCATTACATTTATAGAAACATGTTTAACAACAAGATCTGTAGAACTACGTTTTAATGTAAATTTGTACAGGATACATCACATAAAGCAGCAGAGAAAATATGTTAATTTTACATTAATTACATTTTAGTACAGATGGCTTGTTTTATCAATAGTAGGGCCTAAGACTTGATTACATGATAGTGCAAGTGCTATTTTGTAGTTTTATTACTATGCACAATAGGATGGAATTTTATTTTAGATGAAGAAGCATTGAGAGGTACAAAATTCAAAAGTAACAAAAGAATATAAATATGCTTTTAATCAACAAATTATTACTCAGAGTTCCATTTGATAGGTTCATTTTGGCTATGGTTTTCTTTTTGATTCAATTGTAATCTGAAGCATTACAGAAGCATTCAATTATTCAAAAAAATGTAATGAATACATGATCTATAGAAAGTAAAAAAGCACAGTATTATTCTGTTGGAAGATATAACCCTCAAATTATAATAATTAAAATATTCTTCAGCGATGTAGCAATAACCTCAGATGCTTAGAGTAGAAAAGGTTAAGTGAAGATTTAATGGAGGCGTTTGAAAGGATTTTGTTAAAGTGCATAAGAAAAGATTGTTTCCTTCAGTAGGTAAGACAAGGGCCACAGGGGACAGAATTAGGACAGAAGAACTGGAGTGGAGATTGAGAGGTTTTTTTCTACAGAGCAAGTTGTGCATGTTCATGATCTGCATGAATGTGTGATAGGAAAAATGTACATGCAACTTTGTTGTGTTATTTGGAAAAAGCAGGGCAGAGTGAGTCATGGGGAAGTTACATCTGGTGCAAGCATGATAAATCAAATGACCTTTTATATTATAAGATTCTATGATCTATGTGTTATCATGCATTATGTTACATTTTAGAATGGTGCAAAGGAGTCAATATCCTTATGTCTTCTGTGTTCCCCATTGAGAAAAAGCCTCAGGGCACCACCAATTCGGCTTCATAGTTCCTGTATAGGAATCATCACAGTGTCTGAAACTCAGCTTTGTGATGAATCTCATGGTTCTCAGATCCTATGGCAGATAGAATTTTACCATAAACCACAAGACTAAGTGTGGTTCAAAACAAAATAGTGGAAGCATGAAAATCTGAAAAACATTATATACTGGAATGTGTAGGTTAAGCGGTATTTGTGGTGGAAGAATGTTTCAGGTATGGTTTCAGTGTAAGAAAAATATTTCCCCTCAGATTATCTTTAAAACTAATGTATCTCATCTTAACTTTATACTCTTTTGTTTTTGATATTTCAACCCCTGCCATCGGAAAGAATATTTTGACTATTTACCCTCTCATAACCTCACAGTCAGAACTTTGTCAAGTAACACTGATAAGTTTTTTAATTTGATATAAAAGTATTGAACAAGGCTAGGTATAAAACAACTATACTCCGCTCCTCTCTCCCATCAGGCAAAAGGTATAGGTGAGAAAACACACACCTCCATATCAAGAACAGTTTCTTCCCAGCTGTTATCATGCAACTGAATCATCCTACCACAACCAGAGAGCAATGCGGAACTACCATCTTCTGCATTGGTGACCCTTGTCACATAGCAACTTTATCCATTAAATAAAAAATTCCCCTAACTGGAATTTTTGCAATACTGTAAAAAGATATATCCATTCTACTTGGTCAAATGCTTTTTCTGCATCTAATCAAATAATCGTTAAACAAGTGTCTCTTGTGTATAAACCCAGTTTGATCAGACTGTATTAATTTATTCATATATTTACTTAGTCTTCTTGCCGGTTTTAACTAATATTTTCTGATCTGTATTTAACAGGGCATTTGCTTTGTATGATCGGAGCTCTTCCAGATCTTTATCTTTTTTGGGTATCAGTGTAATACTGGATTCGGCTAAGGTTTGTGGTAGCGTCTGTTCTTTAAATGCGTGTATATAAAGATTTTGTAAACGCGGGAAGATTACGTAATTAATTTTTAAATAAAATTCATTACTAAACCCATCTGGGCCTGGGGTTTTGCCATTCTTCAATGAATTAATAGTCTCTTCGATTTCTTTAATTGTAATCTGTGCTCCTAATTATTCACGTTCCGCCACATTAAGTGACGGAAGATTACAGTTATCAAGGAAGTTTTTAATTTTTATCGTTTCTGCTGAAGTTTTGGATGTATATAAATTTTGATAGAATTGGACAAATCTTTCATTGATATCTTTTGGAAGTGTGAGCAGTTCACCTTTTTCTGGTCTAATTATTTGGATAGTATGTGCGAGAAGTTTATGTGGTTTGTCGCCGAATTAAATTTTTTCCTGTTTAGTAATTTGAAATAGCCTGATAACTCTTGCGGAGAGAATTAGATTTAGCTTGAATTTTAATACTGCTATCTTATTGTGTTTATCCATAGACGGATCTATCGCATTTTCTGAATCCAGCTGTCTGATCTGTTCTTCTAATTCCCGTTGTTCAAACCTGTTCTTTTTAATTTTGATATGAAATGATAGAACCTCTAATAAAGGCCTTAAAAGATTCACATAATAACGAAGCCGAAATACCTGGAGTATCATTTGTCTCATAATATAATTCCATCTGTTGTTTTAATCAATCAATCAATCAATCAATCAACCTTTATTGTGATCTTGTAAGCAACAGTCGTACAGTGCAAAATGAAAAGACGTTTCCCAGGGAATACCGGAGCATCGCACATGAAATTTAAAACATTTCACACATAATAACACTAAAAACAATCCAGTCCCTGATGGAACAGTATAAATAATTAAAAGCAGGTAAAACAGCAACGTTAAAATACAGTAAAACAATCATAAAAATGTCCAGGGCAGCTGATTAAAGTGGCCAGTGCCAGTTGTTAAAGTGGCCAGTGCCAGTTATTAAAGTGTCCGTGCCAACTGCAGAATCAAGTGACTGTGAGTACAGAGTGACTGTTTAGCAGCCTCACAGCCTGTGGTAGGAAGCTGTTTAGCAGCCTTATAGTCCGGGCTTTGATGCTGCGATATCTCTTGCCTGATGGGAGGAAATCCAGGTGTATGTGGAGGGGGTGCAGTTTGTCCTTAGCAATTCTCTGAGCGTTTTTAAGACAGCGGCTCTGGAACAGTTCTTGTTCCGAGGGTAGGGAGACGCCAATGATCCTCTCTGCTCCCCTCACTACCCTCTGCAGAGCCTTCCTGTCCGAGCAGTTACAGGTGGAGTACCACGTATTTATGCAGTACATGAGTACAGACTCTACCGTACCCCTGTAGAAAGTCCTGAGGATGTTGGTGGGGAGTGAGGCCTGTTTTAGTTTCCTCAGGAAGTGCAGTCGATCTTTATGCTCTCCACTCTCCATTTTATGATCGTATTGTCCCTGAATCTGGCAGCACAGTCATGTGTGAGCAATGTGAACAACAGCGGGGCTGAGCACACAGCCTTCAGGGGAGCCGGTGCTCAGCGTGATCGAGCCTGAAGTGTTCCACACTGGCTGACTGCGGTCTCTCTGTCAGAAAGTCCAAGATCCAGTGACACAGGGTGGTGTTGAGGCCCAGCAGGGTTAGTCCTTCAATAATATATTAAAATAATACAAAAAATGGTTGCCTTATTAACTTATCATTGTTCATTTTGTTTTGTGGGATGTTGACGTCACTGCCAATGATTGTCTTTCGCTGTTGCCTGTAACTGAGGCCATTAAGAATCATCCACGTTCATGTGTTTGGAGACATATTCATGTTTGATTGGATAGACCTGGCATATTTTCTCTGATAGACACTAATGAAGCAGATCGGTTTTACCACAATGTGGTACTCGTGGATACAGAGACTAACCTTTACTTTATTTTACAATTTGCGCCTAAATTGCCCAGCTTCCTTGGTGTCTCCAGCAGAATGGACTCTGACTACATGTTCTTGTGATTAAGCACTTTTCTGCCATAATGAAACTACTTGGATGAAAATTGAACAAGATCTTCAATTAAGTTAAAAATTATATACATTCAAGAGTGAAGATTTATAAAGTTAGATAATATATGGCATACTTCATATTTTACTTTTTAATTTGTTAGTTTCTTGATGAAAGTATTGCAATGTTAGCAATTGCATCACATGTAATAAAGGAGTGCTATTGGTTTTATTTTTTACCTCATAAAATAAAATAAGTGATGGGATGATAGGACTGCTGGAGGAACTTGGGGCAATCCATTGAAGTGTCTTGAGAGCAGTCAGTGTTACCGTCAAAGAGGTACTGAAGGTACTATTGTGTATGAAGGTAGACAAATCTCCAGGGCCTGGCTAGATATATCCGAGGACATTGTGGGAAACTAGAGAGGAGATTGCGGGAGTCCTGGTTGAAATTTACAAGTTATGCTTAAATACTGGAGAGGTGAAGGAAGACTGGAGGGTGGCAAATGTTGTGCCTCTTTTTCCAACAAGGGCTGCATGGAAAATGCTCGGAACTATAGACCAGTGAGCTTAACATCTGTAGTTGGAAAGTTACTAGAGAGTATTCTGAGGGATAGGTTATACAGGAATTTGGGTGGGAAAGGGCTGATTAGGGATAGTCAACATTGTTTTGTACATGGGAGGTCGTGTCTCACAAATCTGATTGTGTTTTTTGAAGACGTGACTAAAAAGGTCAACGAGGGCAGAGCTGTAGATGTTGCGTACATGGATTCAACAACGTTCCGCATGGTAGGCTGCTTTGGAAGGTTAGATCACATGGGATCCAAGAGGAGATAACTGAATGGATAGCAAATTGGCTCCATGGAAGGAAGCAGAGGGTGATGGTGATAGGTTGCTTTTTGGACTGGAGGCCTGTAATTAGTGGTGTGCCTTTGCATTCGGTGCTGGGCCCGTTACTGGTTGTCATCCACATCAATGATTGGATGAAACATAGAAACATAGAACATAGGTGCAGGAGGAGGCCATTCGGCCCTTCGAGCCAGCACCGCCATTCATTGTGATCATGGCTGATCGTCCGCAATCAATATCCTATGCCTGCCTTCTCCCCATATCCCTTGACTCCACTAGCCCCTGGAGCTCTATCTAACTCTCTCTTAAATGCATCCAGTGATTTGGCCTCCACTGCCCTCTGTGAATTCTATAAATTCACAACTCTCTGGGATGAGAACATACAGGGCAAGATTAGCAAGTTTGCTTATGATACAAAAGTGGTTTGTTTTGCAGATAGTGAAGATGGTTGGGGAAAAATTGCAGCAGGATCTTGACCGATTGGCCAGGTGGGCTGAGGAATTGTTGATGGAATTTAATACAGAGAAATGTGTGGTGTCACATTTTAAGACATCTAACAAGGGCAGGACCTACACAGTAAATGATAGGCCTCAGTGGAGTGTTGTAGAGCAAGAGGATCTAGGAGTGCAGATGCATGGTCCCTGAAGGTCGAATCACAGGTAGATAAGGTGGACAAAAAGGCTTTTGGCACATTGACCTTCATCAATCAGAGTATTGAGTATAGAAGTTGGGAGGTCATGTGGCAGTTGTATAAGACGTTGGTGAGATCGCATTTAGAGTATTGTGTTCAGTTCTGGGCATCATGTTATAGGAAAGATATTGTCAAGCTTGAAAGGGTTCAGAAAAGATTTACGAGGATTTTGCCAGGACTAAAGGGTGTGCGGTTGAGTAGACTGGGTCTCTATTCCATGGAGCACAAGAGGATGAGGGGAGATCTTATGGAGGTGTAAAAGATCATGAGAGGAATAGATCGGGTAGATGCACATAATCACTTGCCCAGAGTGGGGGAATCGACGAACAATGTTCAAGGTGAAGGGGAAAAAATGTATTAGGAATCTAAGGGTGGTGTGTGTATGGAACAAGCTGCCAGAGGAGGTAGTTGAGGTTTGCACTATCCCAGCATTTAAGAAACAGTTAGACAGAACATGGATAGGACAAGTTTGGAGGGATATGGACCAAACGTGGGACTAGTGTAGTTGGGACATGTTGGCCAGTGTGGGCAAGTTGGGCCGAAGGGCCTGTTTTCACACTTTCGCTATGACTCTATGACTATGATAAAGCAAACATTTGGCACATCAGACCAATAATAGATGCATACTTACTATTGATTTTTTTCACTAGAACTAGATACAAGCTCAGCTATTGGGATTTATGGGATTTGTAGACACAAGATTGTTGTAGGAATCTTGAGCAAAAAGCAACCTGCTGAAGGAACTTAAAAGTCAAATAGCAGTCTGAAGAAGGGTCCTGACCCGAAAAGTCATTGGTACGTTTCTTTCCACTGACCGTATCTGGCCTGCTGAGTTCCTCCAGTACTTCGGGTTTTGTTTTATGACATTTGTATAAATTCCTGAAATTCGTGTGTATACTGTTCTGTATTTGAAACATATTTTATAGATACTACAGGTGCACAACCTTTTATCCGAAAGCCTTGGGACCAGACACTTGTCAGATTTCGGACATTTTCGGATTTCCGAATGGAAGATTTTTAGCGTAGATTAGGTAGGTAGCGCGGGCGGCTTGAAAAGTCTGGAGCGACTGCCTCCTCCCCGGAGACCGGGAGAATCATTGCATAAATGTTAGTCAGTTAGTTTGGAGGGATTTTATGTGGTGGTGGTGGTGGAGTAGGGGTGAAGGGGGAAACTTTAATTCTTAGTCCCCTACCTGGTCGGCGACTCCCAACCTCGCGGAGCTGGGGGCTCCGTCCGGCCGCGGGCGGCGCCGGTTGGAGCTCCGACCCCGGCAACTCTACCCCTGGCTGCGCGGCTCCAAATCCAGCGACGCTCCGCGATGTTGTGTGTCGGCGGCCACAGCGCTCCGGAGCTTGCCGCACGGCGACCCGGTAAGGCATTGCCCGCTCCCCGCTGGTATCCCAGCGCTGCGACGCCGCCGACTCCCGACATTCACGGAGCTGGGGTGTCCGGCCGCGGGCCGCGCTGGATTTGGAGCGCCTCGCAGCCAGGGGTAGAGTTGCCGGGGTCGGAGCTTCAACCGGCGCCACCCGCTGCCCCACCGGCCACAGCGCTGCGGAGCTTACTGCACAGCGACCCGGTAAGGCATTGACCGCTCCCCGCCTCTCCGACCAGGTAGGGGACTAAGAATTAAAGTTTACCCCTTCACCCCCCCTTCACATAAAAGCCCTCCAAACTAACTGACTAACATTTAAGCAATGATTTACAGATGTTTAAGCGTCTCCCGGTCTCCGGGGAGGAGGCAGCCGCTACAGTAGTACAGACCTGGGTTGACCGTGGGTTGTTTCGGGTCAAGTTTGGCGCCAAACACGAGCTTTGGTGTGCAGACGACATCTGGAAAAGATGGCCGGTTTTCGGAGTTTTTCGGTTTCCGGAACACCGGATAAAAGGTTGTGCACCTGTATATGCATTTTACTGCTGTTCCTTATATATTGATGAATCTAGTAACCCACTCTCACCTGCCCACTTCAGTCAATAATGGAACAGATCTAATTAGCCAAATTATAGATTCTATTTGAGCAATGATTAAATTGGACATATTCTCCACAATCTGATTTGATACTCTATTAAAGAATGGATAATGGCCATACAGTGAGTGAGCAGAAACTGTCCATCAATGGTGTAAATGCAATAAATTGTAAGTGTTTGTTTTAAGGGTGGAAAACTTCAATACTCCCCTTGTAGGAGTGTGATTATTCTGTCTCTATCCATAATAAAAAAAGTGATGATGCTTTGCAGAAGGTGCCAAATTTCATGTGAAGATGTGAAATTTGAGAAAGTTATGCAATGCAGTTTGAAATGTACCATTGTAATGTGTTTTCTAAAATTCTCTGTTGTTCTACAATACAATACAATATAATACAATTTTTATTTGTCATTTGAACCTCGTTGAGGTCCAAATGAAATGTTGTTTCTGCAGTCATACATACAAAAAGAAAAAGACCCAAGACACAACACAATTTACACAGACATCCATCTCAGTGCATCTCCTCCTCGCTGTGATGGAAGGCAAAAACTTATCTCTCCCCTGCACTTCCCACTCCCCCCCCGATGTCAGAGTCAAAGCCCCGGCGGGCGATGGCAATTGTCCCGCGGCCATTGCTGGGTGATGCAAGGCCCTGCTCCGGGTCTTGGTGTTGGAGCCCCCGGCAGGCGCTAGCAAAGTCCCACAGCCATTCCAAGCCGCGCGGGGCGGTGATGTAAGGCCCCGCTCCAGGTACTCTTCAACCCCGCAACTCGGGCGGGAGAAGTCGCCGTTGTAGAAGCCCCGAAAAGCGGTCTCCCAGCAGGGACCCGTGGGCTCCCGGTGTTCCTGTCTGCCAGACCTGCGGTTGGAGCCTCAGAATCTCCGGGGGTCGGGTCACTGCAGCGCGCCACCACAGCTCCACCCGCTCCGGACTCGGCCAGCTCTAGGATGGTGAGTCGCTCCGCAGCTCCGCGACTGGAGCCCCAGGTCGTTCCTGCTGGAGGCCGCTCCATGTTGCAGCCCCAACGACAACGGAGACCCGACAAAGAAAAGGTCGGGTTCTCCGTGCAGGGGAAAGATTTTAAAAGTTTCCCCCCCACCGCCCCCCACACACACACACCCCGTCAAAAAAATAAAAACTACATTGAAACGAGACAAAAAATAATAAAAAGACAGATGGACTGCAGAGGCCGCTGCGACGTGAGTCGCGCCACCCACCGGATACGAGATGTGACACCAGTGAAGTGACTTCATGGAATATTTATGCATTTACTGGGTTGAGCAAGGATCAGAGTAAATTTGCTTTGTACTTGCACACCCAAGCTCTTTAGACACAGCAGTAAAAAAAGTCAAATAAGTTATTGATTTCTTATAGCAGAAGGACAGGGTTTAAAAGAGATTATATTGATGTGTTATGTTTTGATTTTTATCCAAGTAGATCAAGGATACTTTAGTACATTTTTGGTCAGTGAATCAATGTAAAGAAATTGAGAGGTACAATCCAACATCTTATATGGATCCAGGTGTCAGGAATTTATCTTCTGAGTAAAGGTTAAATGCTTGAAGACATATCCACAGGAGGATAGAGGATGTATTAATTAATATGGACTTTTCAGGATAATAAGGTGAATTCAAAGGGAGAAAACTGTTAAAGGAAAAGACAAGGGAATGAGAATAACTTTCAAAAAGCAACCATTGTTGACCTGGGGTAAATGACCAAAGTTAATACAATGTTCGTGATTCTACAGTATATGTTCAATATGCTGATCAAGACATACAGTGGATTAAAAGAAAAGCACAGCAGAGAAGGAGGCCATTTAATGCTCGAGGTCTATATTTATTTTGTTCAAAGTACAATCCAGTTTGGCATCCTTGCCTCTTTTTTACCCATTCACCTGTAATATTTTAACCACCAAGCACAATATTGGACAGTTCGTCCAGGAACAAAGGAGATTATAAAAGTGGTGAACACTGCCCGGTCCATCACAGGTAGTGACCTCCCCATCATCGAATGGATCTATAAGAGGCACTATCTCAAAAGAACAACAAGGACTCACAAGGACCTTGTGAATTTCATGTGGGGGAAACTTATCAAGGACTTAAACCACCCTGGTCACACTCTCATTTCACTCCCATTATCAGGAAGAAGGTATAGGAACCTGAAAATTGTAATGTCAAGGGTTAGGAGCAACCTGACAGGCTATTAAACACTATGAGAACCATCTAAACTCTGAACAATGAACTGCCTGGGTAGTGCTCATGACTTCAGGCTTGTTGTGTTTTTTAGCGTTTTGTTATTTATTGAACTTTTTTTTGTTTGTTATGTTATCTATTGAGTACTGTCTTTACAAACCCGCTGTGCTGCTGCAAATAGGAATGTATTTGTTCTTTTTTCAGTTTTTACAACAATAAAACACTATTGACTCTCAACTCCATTCCTACCTACTCCTAATCATTTAATGTGTCAAAAGGTGTTACCTCCTTTCTTCCCAAACATCTTATTTCTGAGACCTCTCATTATCAGTCTCTCAGCTGCTGGAAACAATTTCTCATTTACCGTGATACTCTTTATCTATTTAGATACCTTTTTTCAAATATCCCCTTAGATTTGCCTGCTCCGTGGAGAATAAACTCCATTTCTCCAGTCTAAAAGCATAACTGTAACCCTTCATCAGTGGAGCCATCCAAGCAAATTACCTCTTTCAACCATCTCATGCACTTCCTCAAGTGTGTTGTCCACAATTGAACAAATTACACTGGCCGCAATTGAGTTAGTTTAGTATGTCTTATGGGCTTTTGCCTTGTTATTTATAATGCTCACAATTATAATTGCTTTATCGACTGCTTTGTTAACCTTTCCTCCCACTTGCAAAGATTTTTTTACAGTCATCCTAAGTCATTTGCATCTCCTTTAAAATTGTATCAATTAGCATGAATTCTTACTTTCCACAAAAGTAAATCACGAAATATATTTGCATTAAATTATATTTCCTATGTGTTCAGTCATTCTAAACTATCAATGTATGTCCTCTTGAAGCATATTGTGCTTCACAATGTGTAGTACATAACATGTTATGTATTAATTGCAAATTTTGAAATTGTGACCAAAGCTTTCCTCCCACACTCCAAAGACGTACAGGTTTGTAAGTTAAATGACTTGGTATAAATATAAACTAACCTCAACTGAACTAAACTGAACTGATGCATGCACACATTGGAATGATGTGATCTCATGCAGCATTTGCACATGCAGCGACATGCACCTACAAGCATCAGGTACTGAAATTATCTCATTAGCTTTACCACAATCAACATCCATAATTACCAGTTGAATCTCCAGAATGCATGACCACCACAAAAATAACAGCAATCAACTTTCACGCCAGACTTAATCGACTTTAAAGTAGTTGGTAGGTAGATAAGGGGGCAGATATGAAAAAAAACTGTCTCACCCAAAGGGTGGTAGAGGTATGGTGCTCACTGCTTTAAGGAGTGATGCATCAGAAACCTTGATTATATTCAAACACATACATGGAAACAGGCCTTTTAGTCCACCTGTCCATGCCAAGCAGGCTGACCCATCCAAGCTAGTCTCATTCCACTGCATTTGGCCCATGCCCCTCTAAACCTTTCCTATCCCTGTATCTGTCCACGAGCCTTTTAAATGATGTTTTTGTACCTGCCTCATCTACTTCCTCTGGCAGCTCATTCCATATACATACCTACCACCCTTTATGTACGTGGATGCCTACTTGCTGGGACCCACAGGGCCACAGACCAAGTGTTAGAATGGGGGGGGGGGGTGCAATATCACAAATCGTGGACGCATTGGTGATCATTTTCCAATGTTCTATAGATTCAGGATCAGTTCCTGTGGATTAGAGGGTAGCTAATGTTATCCCACTTTTTAAGAAAGAAGGGAGAGAGAAAAAAGGGAATTACAGACCAGTTAGTCTGATATCGGTGGTGGGGAAGATGCTGGAGACAATCATAAAAGATGAAATAGCGGCACATTTGGAAAGCAGTAACAGGATCAGTCCGAGTCAGCATGGATTTACGAAGGGGAAATCATGCTTGACTAATCTTTTGGAATTTTTTGAGGATGTAACTAGGAAAATGGGCAAGGGAGAGCCAGTGGATGTAGTGTACCTGGACTTTCAGAAAGCATTCGATAAGGTCCCACATAGGAGATTAGTGGGCAAAATTAGGGCACATGGTATTGGGGATAGAGTGCTGACATGGATAGAAAATTTGTTGGCAGACAGGAAACAAAGAGTAGGGATGAATGGGTCCCTTTCAGAATGGCAGGCAGTGACTAGTGGGGTACCATGAGGCTCGGCGCTGGGACCGCAGCTATTTACAATATATATTAATGATTTAGATGAAAGGATGAAGGAGTTTCTTCCCAGAGGCCATTCGGACTGTAAACGCCTATCTCACCAGGGACTAACTCTACTGAACGTTTTTTCCTTTCATTATTTAGGTATGTTGCAAAGCCTACCCGAAGCGTCGCTGAAAATCTGTCCCAGCCCGTGTGCGCGATTTTGGCGCCGTTTAGAGGGGGGCGGGTTTAAAACGCGATTTTTCACTAGGCTGTTCAAATCGAGGTTTTTCAGCCTAGTTAATTATTAACGAAAAATCGCTGGAAGATTCCGTAGCTGGAGCTATTTTTAGTTTTAAGGGCGTTCTATACTTGTTATAGTAGTTTAATAATTAACCTCTAAACCCCCGACCGCTGGCAACCGGCCGGATCTCATACAGTGGACAACAGAAGGTAGGCTGTTTATTTTTACATTAAAAAGGGCTTCTTAAGATCCCTTTATACAAAGTTTAAAGTGGCGAGTAGCTAATTTTGGGCCCATTATATCCCGCAGTATTTTTCTGGGCATTTCAGGGCACAAATCTAGCGCTATGTGAACGTTCTAAACCAGCGCGTTCACAGGATCCCACTAGGAAGCTGATTTAAATGGACTTTAATTTACAGCAATTGAACACTAGATTAGATTAGATATAATTTATTGCCACACAACCAGGGTCGGTGGAAATTTGGGTTGTCAGCAGCAGTACAATAATAAAGAACACACAACCACAATAAAACTGTAACACAAACATCCACCACAGCATTCATCACTGTGGTGGAAGGCACAAAATTTGGCCAGTCCTCCTCCATTTCCCCCCCGTGGACAGGACCAGAGTGCAAAGTCAGTCCAGGATCGGCTCTTCCTCACCTGAGACCGCGGCTTTAAGATGGTGTAGGCCGATCGGTCGATATTTAAAGTCTCCGCCGCAGCCAGAAGCACCGCAGACACAGGGCCGGAGGTAGAAGCTCCCCTCCAGGGGTGATGGTAAGTCCATGGTAAGTCCTTCCATTTGGCCTATAAATTAATGTAAACAAGACTTAAAAATCATGTTTTATTGTGAATTATTTGTGAATATTATTTGGACACTTAGGCTATTTAAAAATGTTAATCATTTATTAAGAAATGGATAGATGTTTAGATCTAGTAATTGAAGTCTGAAATTAGCTACAATTGGGTAACTAACTAATTATATGCTTTAATTTCAGGTCATCCAAGTAAGATTATTTTATATTTGTTTCAGAATGCTTCAATCTATGATAACTGAAAATTTCATTCAGTTCTCTTAATTTTTAAGAAAGTTATGGGCTTTTGACTGTCCACGATCACAGCTTTTTTGTTATGTCCATAGAAAATCAATAGGGAACAAGATGCTAATTTATGAGTATGAAAATGGCCATAACATTTTAAATACTTGAGATATGAAAGTGAATTAGGTGTCAAATTAAACTTCTTTATCTGATGGGATAAATTGCAGACTTGAATTTTAGAATCTCAAAATTTTTGTAACATTGCTACATTTTTTATTATGTAAAAGAATATGTGTGTTATGATTGTGTTTATAGTTTGTTTGGTTGTTTGTCTTTTGTACAAAAGTCCACAAGCATTGCCACTTTCATTTCACTGCACATCTCGTATGTGTATGTGACAAATAAACTTGACTTGACTTGACTTGATTATGTAATATTAGCAAATTTGCAGATGGCAGATGACACAAAGCTGGGTGGCAGTGTGAACTGTGAGGGGAAAGTTATGAGAATGCAGGGTGACTTTGACAGGTTGGGTGAGTGGACAGATGCATGGCTGATGCAGTTTAATGTGGATAAATGTCAGGTTATCCTCTTTGGTAACAAAAACAGGAAGGCAGATTATTGTCTATATGGTGTCAAGTTGGGAAAAGGAGATGTACAATGGAATCTGGGGGTTGGTCCTTGTTCATCAGTCACTGAAAGTAAGCATGCAGGTGCAGCAGGCAGTGAAGAAAGCAAATAGCATGGTGGCCTTCATAACAAGAGCAGATGAGTATAGGAGAAAAGAGGCCCTTCTGCAGTTGTACAGGGCCCTAGTGAGACCATGCCTGCAGTATAGTGTGCAGTTTTAGTCCCCAAATTTGACGAAGGACATTCTTGCCTTTGAGGGAGTGCAGCGTAGGTTCACAAGGTTAATTCCTGGGATGGCAGGACTGTCATATGCTGAGAGAATGGAGTGGCTGGACTTGTACACTCTGGAATTTAGAAGGATGAGAGGGGATCTTGTTGAAATACATAAGATTATTATGGGTTTGGACACGCTAGAGGCAGGAAACATGTTCCCGATGTTGGGGGGAGTCCAGAACCAGGGGCCACAGTTTAAGAATAAGGGGTAAACCGTTTAGAACGGAGATGACGAAACACTTTTTCACACAGAGAGTTGTGAGTCTGTGGAATTCTCTGCCTCAGAGGCCGGTTCGCTGGACACTTTCAAGAGAGAGCTAGATAGGGCTCTTAAATATAGCGGGGTCAGGGGATTATGGGGAGAAGGCAGGAACAGGGTACTGATTGTGGATGATCAGCCATGATCACATTGAATGGCGGTGCTGGCACGAAGGGCTGAAAGTCCTACTCCTGCACCTATTGTCTATTGTCTATTGACTATCAACTAGCACAGACACATTACTAGAATCCGGTTGTAGAAATAAGGAACTGCAGATGCTGGTTTACACCAAAGATAAACACAGTGTTGGAGTAGCTCAGTAGGTCAGGCAGCATCTCATAGATGACATTTTTGGTTCTTCTGAGATGCTGCCTAACCTGCTGAGCAACTCCAGCACTCTGTCTTGTCTGCCCCACTAAATTGTGGTTGGATAGCTTTAACTGAACCAGTGTATATGCAATTGGCCTCTTTATGTAACATGAATACACTGTGGTACTACTATATTGCACATTTAGTGCTATCAGCAACAATAAATTTTAATATTCTTATCCTTAATACCAATGCTATAAAGAGTTTAAATGCAGATTAAATCAATAGATAAAACTTAATTCACTTTATATTCCATTTCCCAAATTGCAGATGTAAAAGAATATTCTACTTATGTGATAGAGTGTGTGAATAAGAACAATTACATTTTTTCAATGCCGGTGAACCTGTAATGATCTCACTAAGCTGACAATGCTAACCCCAGCAGGAAGAATCTATTTGTTTACTGTGAAAAATGACCCGCTCTGTAGATTAAACCATTTCAACAAATGAGTGTGATCCCATACTGCAGCCATAGTCCATACCAGGAAATGTAAAACTTCAGCCGCAAAGAACTCTGAATTAAATAAGTGCTCTGAGCACAATTTCAAAAAACATATTTAAAACAATGGTCCCAAAATATCCACTTGTTGACGTGTTTTGATTAAGAACCTTCACAGGTTTATTGATGACTCAAATGTTAAATGCTTCACAGACAAATCCCGCAGAGCTCCTGCACTTAATTAATGACCTGGAAACATTTCCCTTTTCAGCTGATTAAATAAAATTTACTGGATTTTTACATTTTTGTAATCAAATGAAGCATTATTGTTCCCTCACCAGCAGATTTTTATTTTGTCACTTGTAAGGGCTGGCTATTCAAGGAGGGCAAAACCACTGCCCAATGCCATCAAACTGATATTTTGTTCAACAAATTCCAATTACTGCGGGGAAATGGCTTCGAAGATTTACTTCATGATTTTTTTCTTTTTAAATAAAATAACTGAAGAAGTTATTTATCATTATTAATAATACTACTGTTGGTTTGAATGGTTATTGGTAGATAAATATCATTTGCTGGTTTATCTATCTATCTATCTATCTATCTATCTATCTATCTATCTATCTATCTATCTATCTATCTATCTATCTATCTGTCTGTCTGTCTGTCTGTCTGTCTGTCTGTCTGTCTGTCTATCTATCTATCTATCTATCTATCTATCTATCTATCTATAAATCTGATCTTGATCACTTCCTTTTGTTCAGTATATTGATTTTAGAAAAATCACTGCCACTTACGGCTGTGATTTTTGGCCATCTTACTCAGAGTCTCATACCGCTGCGCAAGACAAGAGGATCTCATCAATGAAAAATACAAGAGTTATTAATGTTTAAAAAATATTGAGATTCTCTCTCCTGAAGGCCATGCCTCTTATAGTCCGGAGGGACTATAAAACCCGGAAGTGTTGAGTGCCTCAGTCAGTCTCAGCAAGATGGGAGAGCGCGAGGGTCATATCTCTCAGTCTGAGCTGTGAATAACACTGAACACAAGTTTACTAAACTGTGAGTGATTATACTGACCTGTCAGTCCCCTTAATATTGTTTGAAAATATAGTTTGGAAATGCAAAAGCTATGTTGCCTTTGGTTTGGAAATGCTAAAGCTGTGTTGCCTTTGGTTTGGAAATGCTAAAGCTGTGTTGCCTTTTGTTTGGAGAAGCTGTGTTGCCTTTGGTTTGGAAATGCTAAACTAAAGCTGTGTTGCCTTTGGTTTGGAAATGCTAAAGCTGTGTTGCCTAATTAAAGTTGCCTTGCCTAATTAAAGTTGCCTTGCCTAATTAAAGCTGCCTAGTCTTCTATATAATTAAAAGTCTAATCTTGGCCACTTCATGTTTGTGCTTTATATAGATTTTAGAAAAAACGCTAGCACGTATGGCTGTGATTTTTGGCCATCTTACTCAGAGTCCCCTTCCGCTCATCAGGTGCTGAGGATTATTCCCATCGGTGAAAAATAAAATAATTATTAGTGTCTAAAAAATGTTGAGATTCTCTATCCTGTCAATCACGCCATGAAGGCCATGCCCCTTCTGGTGGGAGGGGAGGAGGGACTATAAAACCTAGAAGTGAGGGCATGGCTCAGTCTCTGCAAGATGGAGGAGGGAGAGGTCACGACTCGCTGTCTTTAGAGAACCTGCACCCTGCTTGAAGTGGTAATTTGATGGCCTTGCACCCTGCTTGACTGCACTTGGATTTGGTGGCCTTGCACCCTGCTAGAAATGGAATTTCAAGGAAATGCCATGAGTCAACTGCCAGCCCACCAGCCATGAGTGAGTGAGCTGCCAGCACAACAGGCTTGATTGACTGAGCTGCCAGCCCAAGAATCCATTCGGTCCACAATATCCATACTAGCCGTACACTGACGCCGCTTATCCCCCCTCCCCCTGCATTGGGGGTCTGGGCCCAATGGGTCCCACTTGGTCTAGTATACCTATAAATGTCTCATCTATACGTGTGTGTGTGTGTGTGTGTGTGTGTGTGTGTGTGTGTGTGTGTGTGTGTGTGTGTGTGTGTGTGTGTGTGTGTGTGTGTGTGTGTGTGTGTGTGTGTGTGTGTGTGTGTGTGTGTGTGTGTGTGTGTGTGTGTGTGTGTGTGTGTGTGTGTGTGAGTTTCCGTTTGTGTTTTTCTACCTTCGTCAAATCACTACACTCTAGAGTTAAAATGTTTACAGATTATTACTCACATTACCCGGTCAATGCAATAAGCAGGTTATTTTCATATTTCATGTAATATTTCAAAAGCTATTGACGATTCAGATTTTAAAAATGGTTCCCACACACAGACTTGATCAGGGACCTTCCAATGATGATGCCACAATGCCACTCACAGTGCAACAATCGCAATGGGCTCTCAAGTCACCGAGTGCCACAATTACATCACAATAACCACCCTCCCCCCGGGTTATTTGAACCCCCCCCCCAGCTCTCCCCCCCCCCCCCCCCCCCCCCCCCCCCCGCTGCCTCAAAACGGCAGCCAACCCCCCATGGGTTATTCACACAACCCGCACCCTCCCCGTCCCACCGGGATAATCAGGCCCCCCACCCCCTCCCCCCGGGTTATTCACACCCCCTGCCACCTCACCCCTGTTGCCTCAAAAAGGCAGCCAACATCATCAAAGACCCACACCTTCCTGGCCACACACTCATTTCACCATTCCCATCAGGAGGAAGGTACAGGGGTCTGAAAACTGTAACATCCAGGTTCAGGAATAGCTTCTTTCCTGCAGCCAAGCAAGCAAGAATTTAATTGTCCTATATGGGACATTTGACAAAAAAACACTCTTGACACTTTAATGATTGGATTTGGATAACAAAAGATGCTCTGCACAGTGAGTGAGTGGTGGAAATGGGTTACGTTGGGGGAACTGGTTACGTTGGGGGAACGGGTTACGTTGAGGGAACAGGTGTTGGGGGTGATTGGCTCTGGGGGTCTCCTGTCTCCATGGTGAGCAGCGACACCGCGATCGGGGACCAGGCCTCCCGTGTGACGCTGCGCTTCATGCATTAGGGGACGGGGCCCAATGGGTCCCACTTGGTCTAGTCTATACTATTACTAAAACTCTCATCTTGAACATTTCTGCGTTGTAATTAAATTTGTGCAAAAACGATCCCCCATAGCGTTACGATTTGTTGCCACCTTACCATTCTCCTCTGCTGCAAGTCAAATAAGTTTTGTTCCAATTGGTGATAATTAGAAAAGTTATTGGTCTGTTATTCACCAGGATGGCGACGCCCCTTCCATCACCCGCTATCAATGACCGGCCGCGAAAATAACCCTGAAGGAGCGTAGTGAGCAGAGTGTGAGCGGGGGCTGTGCTCTGTGTTCTGCGAGCAGTGGCCCACACCACCCCCTCCACATACACCCCCTCCCACATACACCCACTCCCCTACCCCTACAAAACCAGCCCCCCCCCCACCCTCCACTGCATCCCCCCTACACCTCCCCCCCGTACACCCCCCCCCACACCCCCGCCCTCCCCTACACCCTGCCCCCTCCCCTACAGCCACCTCCCCTCCCCTACATGCCCTCTACACTACCTCTCTCCTCTACATCCCCCTCACCTACACTATCCCCTCCCCTACATCCCCTCCTCCCTTACATCTCCCCCTCCCCTACATCCCCCCCCACACCACCCCCCTCCCCACACCACACACTCTCCCCCCACACCATCCTCCTCGCTCACACACCCTCACACACCTTCCCCTCATACCCCCTTCCACACCCCCTCCCACATACACCCCTCCTCCACACCCCTTCTGCCTCTTACGTGTCCAAACCCTTAATAATCTTATATGTCTCAATAAGAGCCCCTCTCATCCTTCTAAATTCCAGAGTACACAAGCCCAGCCGCATCATTCTATCACCATTTCAAAGTCCCGCCTTCCCGGGAATTAACCTCGTGAACCTACGTTGTACTCCATCAATAGCAAGAATGTCCTTCCCAGTGATGGAAATGGGATTTAGGAACTAGGGATACTCTAAGGTCCGTGAAGCTGAGGTTGGGAGGGGGATTTTTTTTTCTGCGATCATACCCATGTAAAAGTACAAGAATGCATTACTTGTTTATTGTGTATTTATAATAGTTTATTTTGTATTATATGTCATAGCTGCTTTCTTGCATCTCTCTCTCTGTGGTGGTTCCAGCCATCGTCTGCTTCGGTGAGGGAAGCAGGTTGGTGATTGATCAAACGGCCTCTAGAAGACGAAGGTTACACAGAAAAGCTGGAGAAACTCAGCGGGTGCAGCAGCATCTATGGAGCGAAGGAAATAGGCAACGTTTCGGGCCGAAACCCTTCTTCAGACTGATCGGGGGTGGGGGTAGGTGGGGACAAGAAAGGGAAAAGGAGGAGTAGCCAGAAGGCTGGAGGGTGGGAGGAGACAGCAGGGGAGCTGAGGAAGGGGAGGAGACAGCAAGGACTAACAAAATTGGGAGAATTCGATGTTCATGCCCCGGGGGTGCAAACTCCCCAAACGGAATATGAGGTGCTGTTCCTCCAATTTCCGGTGCTGCTCGCTGTGGCCATGGAGGAGACCCAGGACAGAGAGGTCTGAGGCCGAGTGGGAGGGGGAGTTGAAGTGCTGAGCCACCGGGAGGTCAGCTTGGTTATTGCGGACCGAGCGGAGGTGTTCGGCGAAACGATCGCCCAACCTCCGCTTGGTCTCACCGATATAGATCTGCTGACATCTAGAGCAGCGGACGCAATAGATGAGGTTGGAAGAGATGCAGGTAAACCTCTGTCGCACCTGGAACGATTGCTTGGGTCCTTGAAAGGAGTCGAGGGGGGAGGTAAAGGGACAAGTGTTGCATCTCCTGCGGTTGCAAGGGAAAGTGCCCGGGGAGGGGGTGGACCGAGAGGGAAGGGAAGAATTGACAAGGGAGTTATGGAGGGAGCGGTCTTTGCGGAAGGCAGATATGGGGGGAGATGGGAAGATGTGGCGAGTAGTGGGGTCACGTTGGAGGTGGCGAAACTGACGGAGGATTATTTTTTGTATGTGACGGCTGGTGGGGTGAAAGGTGAGGACTAGGGGGACTCGGCCCTTGTTGTGAGTGCGGGGATGGGGAGAGAGAGCAGTGTTGCGGGGTATGGAGGAGACCCTGGTGCGAGCCTCATTTATGGTGGAGGAGGGGAACCCCCGTTCCCTGAATAGTGAGGACATTTCAGATGTCCTGGTGTGGAACGCCTCATCCGTGGAGCAGATGCGGCGTAGACGGAGGAATTGGGAGTAGGGGATGGAGTCCTTACAGGAAGCAGGGTGGGAAGACGTGTAGTCCAGATAGCCATGGGAGTCAGTGGGTT
This sequence comes from Leucoraja erinaceus, assembly GCF_028641065.1. NCBI lineage: Eukaryota > Metazoa > Chordata > Chondrichthyes > Rajiformes > Rajidae > Leucoraja > Leucoraja erinaceus. The sequence continues at coordinate 46,846,887 of NC_073377.1, forward strand.
TGTAGTGTATGTCGGTTAGAAGTCTATCACCTGCAATGGAGATAGTGAGGTCAAGGAATGGTAGGGAAGTGTCGGAAATGGTCCAGGTGTATTTCAGTGCCGGATGGAAATTAGTGGTGAAGTGGATGAAGTCAGTCAGTTGTGTGCGGGTGCAGGAGGTGGCACCAAAGCAGTCGTCGATGTAGCGGAGGTAGAGGTTGGGGATGGGGCCCTGGTATGTATTGAACAAGGATTGCTCGACGTAACCTACAAATAGGCAGGCATAGCTGGGGCCCATGCGTGTGCCCATAGCTACGCCTTGGATTTGGAGGAAGTGGGAGGAGTCGAACGTGAAGTTATTGAGGGTAAGGACCAGCTCCGCTAGGCGGAGGAGAGTGTCAGTGGCTGGGTATGGGTTGCTTCTCTGGTCGAGGAAGAACCGGAGGGCTGTGAGACCATCGTGGTGGGGGATGGAGGTGTATAGTGATTGGACGTCCATGGTGAAGATGAGGGGGTGAGGGCCTAGAGAATTGAATGCGCGGAGACGACGGAGAGTGTCTGAGGTGTCTTGGACATAGGTAGGGAGGGATTTAACCAAGGGTGATAGGATGGAGTCAAGGTATTTGGAAATGAGTTCGGTGGGGCACGAACAGGCGGAGACAATGGGTCTTCCGGGACAGTCAGGTTTGTGGATTTTAGGGAGAAGGTAAAATCGGGCTGTGCGGGGCTGGGGAACGATGAGGTTGGAGGCTCGGTCGGGTAGGGCATTGGAGTGGATGAAGTTGGTGATGGTGCTGGAGATGGTGGCCTGGTGCTCGTCAGTGGGGTCATGGTCCAGGGGTAAGTAGGAGGAGGTGTCCGATAGTTGGCGCGTGGCCTCTAGAAGACTGTGTCTGATTGGTTGCCGATTGACCAGCGCATTATGTGATTGGCCACAATCCCTTGAAGACAGCGGTTGATTGGACGGGAGGAGACCGTTTTGTTAATTGGACGGGAATTTTAAGGGAAGCTAGTCAGTGATTGGACGCAACCCCCTTGGAGACAGCGGTTGATTGGCTGCCAAATAATCGGGCACAAAAAATTGAACATAGGAAAACAATAAAATCGGAATTACGATTTAAATCGGAAGAATATCAAGCCTGATCTGCAGCAAAGATACTAGTATCCGCTCTAGTATCTTTGATCTGCAGTTCCTTCCTATTGAAGAAGAACCCTGTCCCGAAACAACTCCTAATCCATTCCCTCCACAGATGCCGCCTAGCCCGCTGAGTTCCTCCAGCACTCTGTGTTTTTTATTTAACTCGTGAAATTGAAGTTAGACATAAAGCTAGAGTAACTTTGCGGGACAGGCAGCGACTCTGGAGAGAAGACCCTTCTTCAGACTGAACTGAACACTCGTCGGTGAGAGTACTTGTGAATGTTTGCAGAAGGGTCTCAACCCCAAACGCCACCCACTCCCCAGAGCCGCCACCCATCCCGCTGAGCCACCTTCAACTCCAGAGCCAAACAAAATACACAGAGTGCTGGAGGAACTTAGCGGGCCAGGCGGCACCTGCAGAAGAGCCGCCATGGGCCAGGATCAGGCCCCCCCCCCCCCCACAGGAAGGAACCACAGATGCAGCTATCCCCACAAAACGCCAATAGCCTACTTTCCTGTTTTTGCCACCAAAGTGGATAACCTCACATTTATCCACATTATACTGCATCTGCCATGCATTTGCCCACTCACCCAGCCTATCCAAGTCACCGTGCAGCCACCTAGCATCCTCCTCACAGCTAACGCTGCCCCCCAGTTTCGTGTCATCCGCAAATGTTGGAGATGTTGCCTTCAATTCCCTCGTCCAAATTATTAATATATATTGTAAATAGCTGGGGTCCCAGCACTGAGCCTTGTGGTACCCCACTAGTTACTGCCTGCCATTCTGAAAAGGACCCATTTACTCCTACTCTTTGCTTCCTGTCTGCCAGCCAGTTCTCTATCCACATCAATACTGAACCCCCAATACCGTGTGGGGTATCTCTTGTTCCTCGTTCCCCTGACTCAGTCTAAAGAAGGGTCTCGACCTGAAATGTCATCTATTCCGCTCGATCAACGTTGCTTTTGTCTGGCTGTCCGCTCGTTCGCTCGCTTTTGGATTAAGTAGCGCAAGATGAATCTGCGATGGAAACTGGAAACTGAAAATTAGGGGAACGCCGTCACCCTGCATACCCCTGGGATGCAGACCATCAGGCCCTGGGGATTTATTAGCATTCAGTCCCATCACTTTACCAACACCATTTCCTGCATAATCTGAATTTCCTTCAGTTCCTCCATCACCCTAGGCCCTCTGGCCACTAGTAGATCTGGGAGATTGTTTGTGTCTTCTTTAGTGAAGACAGATCCAAAATATCTGTTCAACTCATTTGCCATTTCCTTGTTCCCATAATAAATTCACCTGTTTCTGTCTTCAAGGTTCCAACTTTGGTCTTAACTAATATTTTCATCTTTACATACCTAAAGATGCTTTTACTATCCTCCTTTATATTCTTGGCTCCCTTACCTTCTACCTCATCTTTTCTCCTCGTATTGCCTTTTTAGTTATCTTCTGTTGCTTGTTAAAGATTACCCAATCCTCTGGCTTCCTGCTCATCTTTGCTATGTTATACTTCTTCTCTTTTATTTTTATACTGTCCTTGACTTCACTTGTCAACCATGGTCGCCTCTTACTCCCCTTAGAATATTTCTTCATCTTTGGAATGAACTGATCCTGCACTTTCTGTATTATTCCCTGAAATACCTGCCATTTTTGTTACACTGTCATCCCTGCTAGTGTATCTTTCCAGTCAATTTTGGCCAGCTCCTCCGTCATGTCTCCATAGTCCCCTTCGTTCAATTGTAATACCGACTTCCGATTTTTACTTCTCCCTCTCAAATTGTAGATTAACTTATCATATTATGGTCACTACCTCCTAATGGCTCCTTTACCTTGAGTTTCCTTATCAAATCCGGTTCATTACACAACACTAGATCCAGAATTGCCTTCTCCCTGGGTTCCAGTGAACACTCATCTGGAGGTTATCAAACAATTCCATTAATTTTAGCAAGAGCAATGAATAATGCTGCACAATGGCACTGCTGCTGCAACTAGAGACAGTGCTAGAGACTGGAATTCAATCCTAACCGGTGCTGTCAGCGTGGAGTCTGCACATTTTCTCTGTCATTCCGTGAGTTTCTTCCAGGTGCATCAGTTTCCTCCCACATGCTAAAGATGTGCGGGTTTGTGTGATTAATTGGTCTCTGTAAATTGCCCCCAGTAATTGCCGACAGTGCGATAACATACATAGAATTAATGTGAATGGGTGTTCATAGTGTGTCCATTGTTAGTTTGGATTCATTGTACCAAAGGGCCAGTTTCCATCCAGTGTCCTTCAATTAAATTCCATTCAATGAAGCATTTGAAAAATAATCTTTGGCAAATAATTTGAGAAATCATACCCATTGTCATAATAGTAAATGATATTAATTGATTTCCCCTTTCTCTCTATCCCTCCCCCACCCAAGTTGCACTAGCTTCTCATTTTCACCCTACAAACAGTTTCCTTTATCATCATGACTTTTTTGCATATCTTTTATTCATGGTTCTTTATCTCTCCACATCATTGTCTATATCTCTCGTTTCCCTTATCCGCAAGCAGTCTGAAGAAGGATCTCGAGGTGAAACGTCACCCATTCAGTCTCTCCAGAGATGTTGCCTGTCCCATTGAGTTGCTCCAGATTTTTGTGACTATCTTCGGTTTAGACCAACATCTGCAGTTCCTTCCTACGCATTAATTCATATTACTTTCGTTCATACGCATATATGTTGTGATGCTACTTTACTATTAGATCTATGTGGTGCGCACTCTTCTTTAAACTATATAAAGTGTCATCAGGCATTTGTTGCAAAAATCATTCTCAGTTCTTCCATTGTCTGCCATGCTTAACGCTGCATGATGATGATACATACATCCATTTAGAATGAACCTTTATGATGATTAGAAATTTGTTGGTGCCATTTAAGCAAAAATCACCATGGGCACTGAAATTATGATACTGGGGATCTCCATGTGAATAGAGATTTCTTTGGAAGGTTTATTCAGTACAATTAATGCAATTTAATCTATGCCATGGAGGAACTGGGAGGAGCCCAAAATCACCCAAAGTATCCAGCTAAACTGCGGCTGCAGATATCCAACTGATCTTCTAAGTAAAATCTCAAAACCATTTTGAAGGTTGCTCTCCTGGTTGGTAGCCATACTAATGAGCACCCTGGTCAGCAAGTGTGAGAAGAGAACAGTCGCAACAGGCCAGAGATTTTAACCTTTGGAGACAATATTACGGGTGGAAAATGAACACAGGGACACATGATGCTGGTGCTGGACAGATGAAACAAGTTATAAGGTGCCAGGAAAGTTGGGAGGAAAGGAGAGGATGCTGGGGAACCACTAATATGATAAAGGAAGGAGTGTATAAAATCATGAGAGGAATAGATCTGATAGATGCACAGAGTCTCTTGCACAGAATAGGTGAACCGAGGACCAAAGGGACATAGGCTTAAGATGAAGGGGAAAAGATTTAATAGGAATCTGAGGGGTAACTTTTTCCACCACAAAGGGTGGTGGGTATACAGAACGAGCTGCTGGAGGAGGTTGTTGATGCAGGGACTATCCCAACGTTTAAGAAACAGCTAGACAGGCACATGGATAGGACAGATTTGGAGGGATATGGGCCAAATGCAAGCAGGTGGTACTAGTGTAGCTGGGACATTGCCTGATGTGGACAAGTTGGGCCAAAGGGCCTGTTTTCATGCTGTGTCACTCTATGACTGTGACTATCAAACATCAAAGGGCAAGATAACCAAAAATAATATATCTAGAGGTGCTTTGAATGCAGAATAATTATCTGAAATTACCAAATGAGTGGGGGTAAGTACTGGAAAGTTGGAATAAAAATGCCAGATGTGCCAATGATTTGAATTCATTCATTTCAATGCTGCATCCAGAGATCTATCACACATCTAGTCAGAAGATGAGGTACTATTCCTTGAATTTGCATTGAGCTTAATTGAAACATTGTAGAGACTTAGGGATGGAGAGGTCAGGCTGAAGGTGAAAAAATGAAATGAAATAACAACTGGAAAGTGTTATAACTTTAATAACCTTTATTATGGATGTTACATTGATGCAGCTATTTTCCCGTTCCCTCATAAATCATTTTATCTCAAAAAGCTACTTAATGAATTTGGACACCTATTAAAACATTTAATAATTTAAAAAGTAATAGCAATAAACAGATTTTTCGGTACACTTACATTGATTGAGGCAAAAAAATGACTGCGGTGATTTGTGTCCAACTGTGCAAAATTTTTCACACAATATTAATATTAACCCTGGGTGCTCAACAGGCCAGAGATTTTAACCTTTGGAGACAATATTACGGGTGGAAAATGAACACAGGGACACATGATGCTGGTGCTGGACAGATGAAACAAGTTATAAGGTGCCAGGAAAGTTGGGAGGAAAGGAGAGGATGCTGGGGAACCACTAATATGATAAAGGAAGGAGTGTATAAAATCATGAGAGGAATAGATCTGATAGTTGCACATAGTCTCTTGCACAGAATAGGTGAACCAAGGACCAAAGGAACATAGGTTTAAGATGAAGGAGAAAAGATTTAATAGGAATCTGAGGGGTAACGTTTTCCACCACAAAGGGTGGTGGGTATACAGAACGAGCTGCTGGAGGAGGTTGTTGAGGCAGGGACTATCCCAACGTTTAAGAAACAGCTAGACAGGCACATGGATAGGACAGATTTGGAGGGATATGGGCCAAATGCAAGCAGGTGGTACTAGTGTAGCTGGGACAATGCCTGATGTGGACAAGTTGGGCCAAAGGGCCTGTTTTCATGCTGTATCACTCTATGACTGTGACTATCAAACATCAAAGGGCAAGATAACCAAAAATAATATATCTAGGGGTGCTTTGAATGCAGAATAATTATCTGAAATTACCAAATGAGTGGGGTAAGTACTGGAAAGTTGGAATAAAAATGCCAGATGTGCCAATGATTTGAATTCATTCATTTCAATGCTGCATCCAGAGATCTATCACACATCTAGTCAGAAGATGAGGTACTATTCCTTGAATTTGCATTGAGCTTAATTGAAACATTGTAGAGACTTAGGGATGGAGAGGTCAGGCTGAAGGTGAAAAAATGAAATGAAATAACAACTGGAAAGTGTTATAACTTTAATAACCTTTATTATGGATGTTACATTGATGCAGCTATTTTCCCGTTCCCTCATAAATCATTTTATCTCAAAAAGCTACTTAATGAATTTGGACACCTATTAAAACATTTAATAATTTAAAAAGTAATAGCAATAAACAGATTTTTCGGTACACTTACATTGATTGAGGCAAAAAAAATGACTGCGGTGATTTGTGTCCAACTGTGCAAAATTTTTCACACAATATTAATATTAACCCTGGGTGCTTCATTTAGCTTATTATTTCAACTGTGCAGGCTAATTTGCTTTCCCAATGTGTTGGATTTAATAACTTTTCTCAGCTAATTCTCCTAATGATGCCATTAGTAACCATGTTTAAACAAAAAATTTCTAATGATAAACAGGACAGATGTAATTATAATACTCAAAGGGGCACCAAGGGTGGTACTCATGTTTGTGACTGGGTAGGTATGAAAGTAATTGTGATTGAGCTGAAACCAATTTGTGCTCTGTTTAATGTTTGACAGCGGAAACACTATCTTGGTCAATGTCATTGTGTTCTTTCAGTGCTTAGTTTTTCCAATCAGCTTTTCTAAAATAAATGCTAATTCAGCACGGAAAATCAAATACAGTCATATTGGTAAAATTCAATTCCTTTCATTTTCTTTCAGAAAATTGTGGGAAAATTGAAGCAGTATCACATTATAAACTGAGGGAGTGCAGCGTAGGTTTACAAGGTTAATTCCCGGGATGGCAGGACTGTCATATGGTGAGACAATGGAGCGGCTGGGCTTGTATACTCTGGAGTTTAGAAGGATGGGAGGATGTCTTATTGAAAGATATAAGATTATTAAATGTTTGGACACACTAGAGGCAGGAAACTTGATCCCGATGTTGGGGGAGTCCAGAACCAGGGGCCACAGTTTAAGAACAAGGGGTAAGCCATTTAGAACGGAGACGAGGAAACACTTTTTCTCACAGAGAGTTGTGAGTCTGTGGAATTCTCTGGCTCAGAGGGCGGTGGAAGCTGATTCTCAGGATACTTTCAAGAGAGACCTAGATAGAGCTCTAAAGATAGCGGAGTCAGGGGATATGGGGAGAAGGTAGGAATGGGGTATTGATTGGGGATGATCAGCCATGATCACATTGAATAGCGGTGCCGGCTCAAAGGGCTGAATGGCCCACTGCTGCACCTATTGTCAATTGCCTATTGCCTATTGTCTATTGTCTATTGTCTCTTGAATAAATTGCAGGGTCGAAATCACAAGCCCAGATTGTAACTTCTTAGACTTCTTTCTATTGGTAGAGTATGTTAAACTTATGAGTGGACTGGCCATTAGACTGGGTTAATGTATTGGATGCTTTTCTTTTATACCTGTGCAAACATCACCTATTCCTTTTCTCCAGAGATGCTGCCTGACCCGCTGAATTACTCCAGAATTTTGTGTCTATTTTCGCTGCAAATCTACAGTAAAGAGAAAAAAAGAGTTAATCAGGATTTCACCTCATGATAAAACTCACCCATTTTTTCTCTCTGTGCTTCATCCTGATAATATGTTATGCTAATCCTGTAAAAAAAAAACAAACATGTACTTCACTACCCAAGTATAATTCAAGAATGTAGTTGAAACTAGAGTCTGGATCCAGATTGTGGACTGAATGCGTGGCCAGAGCAGGAAACGAGTGTCTGAAACATGTAAACTGAAACTGACTCACATGCTAGTCGTTGTATCCATGGAGAGTTCATTGCTAGTGCCTTGTTATCAATTATTTTTTTGTTATCCATGGAAAGGTTGGCTGCATCCTTCATGAATGAGGACAGTGTACATATCTGTTATCCTATCAAAAATTGTATTGAACTTGGCTTAGAAACATAGAACTTTCACTATGGATATGGCAATGATCCAGTCTTCCATGGTTGTTGTCTGACACAATATGAATCTTCTTCATCCTATCCCAACCCACTTGACAGGGATAGTACCATATTGAGATGGCACCTCAACAGAGGGTTTTAAACTCAAAATAACTTTAACTGGTTTGGTGTGTCGTTGCTGCTTTGTGGGAGGCAATTACAAGTTCATAAGACTGAAGATGAAAGGTTTTCTGAATTTTTGTTTCTGATCTATCTTCTAATGTTATGTTAAAAATCAAGCAGCAGCTAATCCTCCTAGAATTGTCTATAATTCTATATCATCCATTTGCATCCATTATACTTCCCATTCTATGGCTACTGTTGGAGCAACTGATACCTTATCTGACAGGTTACTCAAGAAATTGAGAGGTGGGAGGACACAGGAATTTACTGCAAAAATGCCTGCATCTTTCAATTCATAGAAACACAGAAACATAGAAATTAGGTGCAGGAGTAAGCCATTCGGCCCTTTGAGCCTGCACCGCCATTCAATATGATCATGGCTGATCATCCAACTCAGTATCCCGTACCTGCCTTCTCTCCATACCCCCTGATCCCCTTAGCCACAAGGGCCACATCTAACTCCCTCTTAAATATAGCCAATGAACTGGCCTCAACTACCCTCTGTGGCAGAGAGTTCCAGAGATTCACCACTCTCTGTGCGAAAAAAGTTCTTCTCATCTCGGTTTTAAAGGATTTCCCCCTTATCCTTAAGCTGTGACCCCTTGTCCTGGACTTCCCCAACATCGGGAACAATCTTCCTGCATCTAGCCTGTCCAACCCCTTAAGAATTTTGTAAGTTTCTATAAGATCCCCTCTCAATCTCCTAAATTTTAGAGAGTATAAAACCAAGTCTATCCAGTCTTTCTTCATAAGACAGTTCTGACATCCCAGGAATCAGTCTGGTGAACCGTCTCTGCACTCCCTCTATGGCAATAATGTCCTTCCTCAGATTTGGAGACCAAAACTGTACACAATACTCCAGGTGTGGTCTCACCAAGGCCCTGTACAACTGCAGTAGAACCTCCCTGCTCCTATACTCAAATCCTTTTGCAATGAAAGCTAACATACCATTCGCTTTCTTTACTGCCTGCTGCACCTGCATGCCTACCTTCAATGACTGGTGTACCATGACACCCAGGTCTCGCTGCATCTCCCCCTTTCCCAATCGGCCACCATTTAGATAATAGTCTGCTTTCCCCCGTTTTTGCCACCAAAATGGATAACCTCGCATTTATCCACATTATACTGCATCTGCCAAACATTTGCCCACTCACCCAGCCTATCCAAGTCACCTTGCAGTCTCCTAGCATCCTCCTCACAGCTAACACTGCCCCCCAGCTTAGTGTCATCCGCAAACTTGGAGATATTGCCTTCAATTCCCTCATCCAGATCATTAATATATATTGTAAATAGCTGGGGTCCCAGCACTGAGCCTTGCGGTACCCCCACTAGTCACTGCCTGCCATTGTGAAAAGGACCCGTTTACTCCTACTCTTTGCTTCCTGTTTGCCAGCCAGTTCTCTATCCACATCAATACTGAACCCCCCAATGCCTTGTGCTTTAAGTTTGTATACTAATCTCTTATGTGGGACCTTGTCGAAAGCCTTCTGGAAGTCCAGATACACCACATCCACTGGTTCTCCCCCTATCCACGCTACTAGTTACATCCTCGAAAAATTCTATAAGATTCGTCAGACATGATTTACCTTTTGTAAAGCCATGCTGACTTTGTCCAATGATTTCACCACTTTCCAAATGTGCTGCTATCCCATCGTTAATAACTGACTCTAGCAGTGTCCCCACTACCGATGTTAGACTAACTGGTCTGTAATTCCCCATTTTCTCTCTCCCTCCCTTCTTAAAAAGTGGGGTTACGTTTGCTACCCGCCAATCTTCAGGAACTACTCCAGAATCTAAAGAGTTTTGAAAGATTATTACTAATGCATCCACTATTTCTGGAGCTACTTCCTTAAGTACTCTGGGATGCAGCCTATCTGGCCCTGGGGATTTATCGGCCTTTAATCCATTCAATTTACCCAACACCACTTCCCGGCTAACCTGGATTTCACTCAATTCCTCCAACTCCTTTGACCCGCGGTCCCCTGCTATTTCCGGCAAATTATTTATGTCTTCCTTAGTGAAGACGGAACCAAAGTAGTTATTCAATTGGTCCGCCATATCCTTGTTCCCCATGATCAACTCACCTGTTTCTGACTGCAAGGGACCTACATTTGTTTTAACTAATCTCTTTCTTTTCACATATCTATAAAAACTTTTGCAGTCAGTTTTTATGTTCCCTGACAGTTTTCTTTCATAATCTATTTTTCCTTTCCTAATTAAGCCCTTTGTCCTCCTCTGCTGGTCTTTGAATTTCTCCCAGTCCTCCGGTATGCTGCTTTTTCTGGCTAATTTGTACGCATCATCCTTCGCTTTGATACTATCCCTGATTTCCCTTGTTATCCACGGATGTACTACCTTCCCTGATTTATTCTTTTGCCAAACTGGGATGAACAATTTTTGTAGTTCATCCATGCAGTCTTTAAATGTCTTCCATTCCATATCCACCGTCAACCCTTTTAGAATTAATTGCCAGTCAATCTTGTTCAAACTTATTTTTGCTGTGTCCATGCTGTAAAAACTAATTGGAAACAAATCCTTGGATTGGATTTACACTGTTACACTATCAGGCGACACATGGTGGAACAGTGGTAGAGTTGCTGCCTTACAGCGCCAGGGACCTGGGTTTGATCCTGACTCCGGATGCTGCCTGAATAGAGTTTGAGCATTCTTTCCATGGCCACATGGGTTTTTAATAATAATAATAATACATTTGATTTATGGGCCCCTTTCAGGACTTTCAAGGACACCCTTACAGATTAAAACAATCAAATTACAAACATATAAACAAAATGAAACAAAAAAGAAGTAGTAGGGACATCAACAAAACACAATTCAAAGAGAGAGCAGCGGCAGCTAATCGCGCTAGCGTTCACTCTCACTTCTGGCAGTTTTCCCCGGATGCTCCTGTTTCCTCCCACACTCCTGAGACATACAGGATTGTAGGTTAATTTGGTTTTGGTAAAATTGTAAATTGTTCCTCTTGTGTAGGAAAGTGATGGTTTACGGGGTTCGCTGGTCGACATGGACTCGGTGGGCTGAAGGGCCTGCTTCCACGCTGTATCTCTGAACTAAACATCACTAAGTGATTACAAAGCATGTTTCTGGATATTGAAACACTGCACTAGATATGTAAATTTGGGTAACTATCTACTGTATCCATTGCTCTTGTGTGGAGAGAAACATAGAAACATAGACAATAGGTGCAGTAGGCCATTCGGCCCTTCGAGCTACCATTCAATATGATTATGGCTGATCATCCAACTCAGTATCCTGTACCTGTCTTCTCTCCATAGAGCTATGGAAGGGCAAGATAAGGCACAGACTGGGCGATCATTTCACTGAACACCAGCACTCAGTAGCCTTGGCCTATGGGATCACCCAGTTGGCAAATATTTCATCTCCCCTTCCATCCCATACTGACCTTTCAGTCCTAGGCCTCCTCCACTGCCAGAGTAAAGACATAAGCAAATTGGAGGAACAGCAACACATATTTTGCTTGGGCAGCTTACAACCCAGCGGTATGAATATTGGTTTCTCTAATTTCAAGTAGCCCTGGCATTCCCACCCTCTCTGTTCCTCCCCGCCCTAGTTGTCTTGCTTGTTTCACTGTTTGTATCCCTTCATTATCACTTCTTAGTTTAGTTTAGATTTTTTCAGTTTAGTTTAGTTTATTGTCACGTATACCGAGGTACAGTGAAAAGCTTTTTGTTCTTCCACAGCCAACAATGGATCATTGTGGGCTTAGCTTTTCTTGAGTCATCAGTATCAGCTGTTTATTCTGTATCTTTTCATACCTCTAGTTTACCTCTCCCTTGACTCTCAGTCTGACGAAGGGTCTCAGCCCAAAATGTCACCTATTCCTTTTCTCCAGAGATGCTGCCTGACTCACAGAGTTACTCCGGCATTTTATGTCTATCATGTAAATGAGCATCTGAAGTTCTTTCCTACACGACCATATCAAATGTTAGATCATCCCAGAGGCCCATAACTAACTCTGAGCTGCTATTAACCCAAGTAAAGTGAAGGTCTAAAACTACATTCACCTCGATACAACAGGACAAGAACAGAGTATGCAGCACTTTAATATAGCAAATTTAAGATTAAAGATATCTTGCCCACCCCATTCATCTTTCGCCTTTTCCATAAATTCTCAGGCTGCTTATCCAATAGACAATAGGTGCAGGAGTAGGCCATTCGGCACTTTGAGCCAGCACCGTCATTCAATGTGATCATGGTTGATCATCCACAATCAGTAACCCGTTCCTGCCTCCTCCCCATATCCCCTGACTCCACTATCTTTAAGAGCCCTATCAAGCTCTCCCTTGAAAGTATCCAGAGAACTGGCCTCCACCGCCCTCTGAGGCAGAGAATTCCACAGACTCACAACTCTCTGTGTGAAAAGGTGTTTCCTCATCTCCATTCTAAATGCCTCACCCCTTATTCTTAACCTGTGGCCCCTGGTTCTGGATTCCCCCAACATCGGGAACATGTTTCCTGCCTCTAGCGTGTCTAAACCATTGATAAACTTATATCTTTCCATCAGATCCTGTCTCATCCTTCTAAATTCCAGAGTATACGAGCCCAGCATCAAGCACAGGAAATAAAAAACTTTTCATCAGCTAAATCATGGTCAAACTTAAGCCACTCCCTTTGGTCCCATCACAAACTTTGGAGCCTGGCCAGTGATTTCATCTTTCTCCCTGGTAACCATCTGAAACTGAACCAAAATGTCCACAAACTTGCTATCAAATTTAACCCAAAGGAATAGTCCAAATCACATATACATACCACCTCTACGGTTAGTTTTTCTTAAAACAAAGCAGATCCTTTCCTGCCTCACTTCATCTGCTATTAAACCATCATCCTTATTAAAAACATCATCCTTTTTATTCTTGTTTGACGTCTCTCACTTTCATCAAGTCAAAGATGTAACCATGGGCATTCGCATGGACCCCAGCTTTATCTGCCTTTTTGTTAATTACGCTCTCTGCATCCTTGAATATGACCCATATAATCTTTAAAAATTGTCTCTGATCAAGCATTTGGTTACTTTCCCCAGTATCTATTTCAGTCGGAAAATTATGTGATGTGCTGTGTAATAATAATTAAAAGTTGTTGTTATCACTGATAAACACCAGTAATTTTAATTCACCTCTAAAAGCATTAAATCATTCTCAAATTGGTGGACAAGCTATTTCAAGCACTGAAGCAAGTTTTGGCTATAACACTGTACTTTCTGATAAAAAACATAACATAATAATTAGCATTTGACTCATTTGTATAAAGGAAGAGACACCTTCGTAGAGTGAAAGTCTTTAGAGTTCAACATCAAGTTAACAACATATAAGAGAAAGTCTTGCGCATTATGATTATGAATGGATATTTTAACCTGTATTAAAACTGGCTTTTTGCAATACCAGTTTTTAGCTATCTATGAGATTTACACAAAGGTTGGCAGAAGCATGTCAAAGCCTTTATGCACCTTCCTGCTCAACCTACAATGCCAATGAACAGATTTAGTTGTGTGACAGTAATAGAATATCAACGTGTTCCATGTGAATATAAATTGAGAAAAAGTTAATTTATATAAAATGGTGCCATAGCTATAAAAGTAATTACCATTATATCTGCCATGCCATTGATCGAAAACTATGCGGATCATTTCACATTCGAAGAAAGTCCACCTTTATCAACATCAAAACAAGTTGAGCAGAAAAACTACTTGTCCAAAAGATGCTTATGGTGCATCTGTGATGCCTCTATTGAGAGATGCCTCACAGAACAACCTGATTTCATGCTCATTTATTAAAGGATAGTTGTAGCATTCTAACCAGCGACCAGTTTGTTCCTATTCCTTGTCTGAAGGCTTTTTTGTCCAAATAATAACCAGTGAGATCTTCCTCTACTTTATATTCCATAAATGCAAAACAAATGTATAAGATTTTGTCACATACTTGTGTTGTGTATGCCTTACTGCAAGGTAAAATTGTTTTATATGCCTCCATGCTGTGCTATTTTAACATGTAAATTATGCATTATTTGTGATTTCTGCCTCACTGCTATGCTGAGGTTATCATTATTTTGTCTTCATTGTGAAAGAAAACTAGGGCTATTCCTGGAGAAGTGTCTCATTTGAATGATTATTTCTTTCTTTTACAAACTTATATCTTGCACTGTCATCTTTGCCCAATTTGATGGGGCTTTTTTTCTACACAGATTATGGTGGCAGGTATGAACGGAGAGCCCCCAGGAGTATAGGCTTGAATAACGTTTGTATGACAGTGGATATATTAACTCTATTGGTGAGAGGGAGATGATGGAACCATTTTGGTTTTCGACCCCACTCACCTGAAACAATGTAGCAAAAAAATAGATCCATTACCACCTGCTGCAACAGTAAATTTGCCACCAATGAGACCAGCTAGCCACAGCACAAAACCAGCAACTGAAGGTGACTTACCCACTCGTCATTTTTTTTTCTCTTGAAAGGAATGCCATTTTGAACTTTGGTTAAAACTTAAATAATGTCCACAAATGTTGCCATCATAGCATGAATCACTGTTGAATTCTTCTACCCAAGTATATCCACCATAGATCAATAGGATGGGTATTAGTTTTATTTTATGCAAACACACCTATATATTATTACAGTGGTAGAAACAAAGTAAATCACCAGCAAGCATCAGCCTGGAGACGTGTAGGAAGGAACTGCAGATGCTGGTTTAAACCAAAGATAGACACAGATTGATTAGTAGGACTGGATGTTAGAATCCTTAAGAATCCCCAGAGTTGTGAATTTATGGAATTCCCTGTCAGAGAGGGCAGTGGAGGCCAAGTCACTGGATGGATTTAAGAGAGAGTTAGATAGAGCTCTAGGGGCTAGTGGAGTCAAGGGATATGGGGAGAAGGCAGGCACGGGTTATTGATAGGGGACGATCAGCCATGATCATATTGAATGGCGGTGCTGGCTTGAAGGGCCGAATGGCCTCCTCCTGCACCTATTTTCTATGTTTCTATTTCACTACAATTGACATTCTTGGGTATGACCACTAGGTGAATTTGCTAACAATCAGACACATCTTCAGTTGTGTACCTCAACGTCACTGGCTGTTTTGGCCTTTTATCACAAGGCACCCTCAGTTGAGGCAGGCCCACCGCAGGTTAATCAGACCTGGGTGTGTGTCTTATTGTTAGCCTCTAGATGGTCACGTGGCAGTCCTGACAGCATCTTTCCTCTTCAGCCACAGCCAGTGACTGCTCCATTCGGCGGCATTGGCAAGTTCTTTTATTGCCCTCCTTTGTGCCTGCCCTTTGACTCCTATTTCCCTCAGGAGCATTGCGGGGAAACTGGCTACAAAGCCCCTGCACCCCACCTCCACTGGACACACCCTTACACTTGTCGTAACTCAGCGGGACAGGCAGCATTTCTGGAAAGATGGAATGGGTGACATTTCGGGTCGAGTCTGAGGAAGGGTCTCGACCCGAAACGTCACCCATTTCTTCTCTCCAGAGATGCTGCCTTTCCCGCTGAGTTATTCCAGCTTTTTGTGTCTATCTTCAGCCTGGAGATGTATTATAAAACTTTGTGGAAGAGAATGATCAGCTGGACAAGGCAATAGCAGATGGAATAAGAGTGAGGTGATGCATATCGGGGGTGGTCAAATAATGGTAGGATATATATTAGGACCTCAGAGGAGTATTAAGGAACAAAGTGACATTGGTTGATGTCCAATATTGGTTAAAAGTAGCAGTGCAGATAGATAGAGTGGTAAAAGAGGCAATGGAGATGCTTGGCTTGATTGTTATAAGAGCTTAGAGGTCTTGTTACAACTTTACAAAACTGGAATATTGTGTGCAGTTCTGGTCGCCACCGGAAGGATGTGAACGAACTGAAGAAAGTGCAGAGCAGATTATCCAGGGTCTAGCTTGAGATTGAATATTTCACCTACGAGGGTTTTTCTGGAACAGAGGAGAATGGGAGATGAGCCTGAGAAAGGTACAAATTATATGTAGCATAGATAGATATTAGATAATACAAAGGGTGCTGGGTGTATTGAACAAGCTGCCGGCGGAGGTAGTTAAGGCAGGTACTATCACAATGTTTAAAAACACTTAGACAGGTAGATGGATAAGACAGGTATGGAGGGATATTGGGCCAAACACAGGCAGGTGGGATTAGTGTTGATGGGACATGATGGTCGGTGTGGGTACATTGGGCTTATAGGTCTATTGCCATGCTGTATGACTATGACTCTATTACACAAACATTTTACACCAGCAAAGGTGTCTAAGACCAGAGTAAGGTTTAAGATCATAAGGACATAAGGTATCGGAGTAGAATTATGCCATTCGGCCCATCAAGTCTACTCCGCCATTCAATTATGGCTGATCTGTCTGATCATGTCTGAAGAAGGGTCTCGACCCATTCCTTCTCTCCAGAGATACTGCCTGTCCTGCTGAGTTACTCCAGCATTTTGTGTCTTCCTTAGATTTAAACAAGCATCTGCAGTTCTTTTCTACATATGGCTGATCTATCTCTCCCTCCTAACACCATTTTCCTGCCGTCTCCCATAACCTCTGACACCTGCACGAATCAAATTTCTATCTATCTCTGCCTTAAAACTATCCACTGACTTGGCCTCCACAATATTCTGTGGAGTTAAGAGTTTAGATGGGATTTGAGGAAGACTCTTTGCAAACTGGAAGCACTTCCTGAGAAGGCGTCAGAGGCTGTTACTCTCAAAATAGAATCACAGACTCGGATCAGCACGGGAAAAGCCCCTTCAGCCCCACTGATCCATGCCAACATGAAGCCCGTCTGTCCATACGTTATGCCTATTTGATCGCATCGGGCCTATATAACTCGAAACCTTCTAACCGTTTACCTGTCTCAATGCCTCAATTGCTTTCTCTGTCATTCTACTTCCATCTATGTACCAACCTCTGTGTGAAGAAGTTGTCTCTCAAGCTGTTTTTCTTAAATTTCTCCTCTCGTCTTAAATCTATGTCCTCTAATTTTTCATTTTGCTTCCCTGGGTAAAAGACATGTACATTTACCTTATCTATGCCACTGATGATTTTATACACCTTTATAAGATCACTGCTCAGTCTCCTATGCTCCAAGGAAACTTACAGAATAATGAAAGGCATATTGAGTGTGTGTGGAAAGGATGTTTCCACTGGTCCAAACCATAGGTCATTGCCTCAGAATTAAAGGGTGCTCTTTTGGAAAGGTGAGGATAAACGTCTTTAGTCAGATGTTAGTTAACCTGTGGAACTCATTGCCACAGAGGGCTGTGGAGGCCAAGTCAGCGGATATTTTTAAGGCACTGATAAACAAATTCTTGATTTGAATGGGTGTCAAGGGTTATGGGGAGAAGGCAGGAAAATGGGATTAGGATGCAGAGCTCAGCTATGACTGAATGGCAGCATGGACTCGATGGGCCAAATGGCCTAATTCTACTCCTATAACTTGTGAATTTAGACAATGGACAATAGGTGCAGGATTAGGCCATTTGTCTTTCGAACCAGCACCGCCATTCAATGTGATCATGGCTGATCATCCACAATTAGTACCCCGTTCCTGCCTTCTCCCCATATCCCCTGACTCCACTATCTTCAAGAGCCCCATTTAGCTCTCTCTTGAAAGTATCCAGAGAGTCGGCCTCCACCACCCTCTGAGGCAGAGAATTCCACAGACTCACAACTCTCTGTGAGAAAAATTGTTTCTTTGTCTCCGTTCAAAATGGCTTACCCCTTATTCTTAAACTCTGGCCCCTGGTTCTGGACTCCCCCAACATCAGGAACAATTTGTGAATACATTCTGACCTGCCCAACCTATCTCTGTAACTCAGGCTATTGAATCCTGGTAACAGTTTTGTAAGCTTACTCTGCCCCATTTTCAGTTTAATGATCTGTCCTACAGCAGTGTAGCCAAGACTGTGCACGGTGTGGCCTCACCAACATCGTGTACAACCAACGTAATGTCCCAATTCCTAGACTCAATTATTTGACTGATGAAGGCCTGCATGGAAAACACCTTCTTCAGCACCCGTTGTGACTACGTACGTATACCAGGGAACCATGTACTTGCACTCCAAGGTCCCTCTGTTCCATAACACTTGCCCTTGACTAATCCTTCATTGTGAAAGTCCTTCCATGGTTTGATTTCCTAAAATACAATTTTAGGAGTTATTGTAGACTTACTAATCATGCCTTCTACATTCTCATCTAAATCATTAAAACAATGAGTAAATACAATGGGCCCAGTACCAGTTCCTCTAACACACCAGTTGGCATAAGCCTCCATTCCAATAAAGCAACCTCCCCTCTTCAAGAGAGTCAAGAGTGTTTAATTGCCATGGGTGCAAAAAAACAAAGCAATATTGGCCTGATGGTAGGAAGCAGAGGGTGATATCAATGTGTTTACAAACGTCTGTATGAATTCATACTTGCGGCAGAAGAAGTCTGTTAACACATTGATATCACCCTCTGCTTCCTACCATCAGGCCAATATTGCATCCAATTAAGATCGACATAAAATGCTGGAATAACTCAGCAGGCCAGGCAGCATCTCTTTCCATCTGCAGAAGGTCTGAAGAAGGGTCTCAACCCAAAACGTCACACATTCCTTCTCTCCAGTGCTGCTGCCTATTCCTGAACAAGTCAATGTTTATACTGCTAGGGTGCAAACTGTTCCTCCAATTTCTCACTCTGGCCATGGAGGAGGCCCAGGACAGAAAGGTCAAATTTGGAATGGGAGGGGGAGTTGAAGTGCTGAGCCCCCAGGAGATCAGATTGGTTATTGCAGAGGTGTTCTTTGAAACGATCGCCAAGCCTACGCTTGGTCTCACCGTTGTAGATCAACTGACATCTAGAGCAGCAGTGCAATAGATGAGGTTGGACGAGATGCAGTGAACCTCTGTCGCACCTGGAACGACTGCTTGGGTACTTGAATGGAGTCGAGGGGGGAGGTAAAGCTGACTCCTCTCACCCTGGTCACAAACTCTTTGAGAGTGGATCTTAATGAAACATATAAGATTATTCAGGGTTTGGACATGGTAGAGGCAGGAAATATGTTCCCGATGTTGGGGGAGTCCAGAACCAGGGGCCACAGTTTAAGAATAAGGGGTAAGCCATTTAGAACAGAGATGAGGAAAAATCTTTTCACACAGAGTGTTGTGAGTCTGTGGAATTCTCTGCCTCAGAAGGCGGTGTCGGCCAGTCTGAATGCTTTCAAAAGACAGTTAGTTAGAGCTCTTAAAGATAGCAGAGTCAGGGGATATGGGGAGAAGGCAGGAACGGGATACTGATTGTGGATGATCAGCCATGATCACATTGAATGGCGGTGCAGGCTCAAAGGGCAGAATGGCCTACTCCTGCACCTATTGTCTATTGTTCAATCGATTATGTTTTATTATTAATGTTTCATGGTTTATGTGCCATTCATAACTGTCACTGTATGTCATGTTGTCACTTGCGGGCGGAGCACCAAGGCAAATTGCTTGTATATGTATATACTTGGTCAACAAACTCATTCATTCATTCATACATTCATTCATTCATTCATTTTGTGTTCATATTTGGCATTAATCCAGCAAATTTGTTTCTACCAATATTCTAATAATGGTGAACTTTTATTCTATTTGGAGAAGTTACGGTTCTGTGCCATACAATGTTGAATATCTTATGTAAAAAGACGAATTATCAAAGAAATTGATTATTCTTATTGAAATAATATTGATTTAACTTATACAAGTGAAATAATTCTTAGTTTTCAAGTCAGTGAAAGGCAGCAAAATTCAGCACTGAAAATAAATGCCCTGAAGGCTTAGATCAATGAAGTGTATCAACAGATGCCATCAGTAACTTGAGTCGATGTACAACTCCTTTCTACATATCAAATACCTGTTGCCATTGAAATCAAAGGGTAATTCATGGTGGGGCAGCACGTCAGAAGTCAATACAGAAAATAAATCAGCATTTAGTTGAGATGTGCCTTTTCCAAATGTTGTTCATTATAGCAACAGAAAATAGTTCATTTACTCCTGTTTGCTTTAATCAGTATTTGTGTGCTGTGCTTGTGCAAGGCAAGAGTGATTGTGAAAGACGGAATGATTCTGGAACTGAAAAGTTTCAATAATTGGAATAGATTTACCAAGATGGGACAGGTTTCTATTGAAGAGAGAAGTTTACATGAGGACCTGATGGAGATAGAATATATAAGAACTTGTTTCCATTTGTAGGAGAAGCCAATAAGGGTCAATAAATGTGAAGTTATAGCTAGGAAATCAATTAGAAAGGGTTGGAAGTGGATTCCTATAACACAAGGATCAATCCAAGCATTCAAGGAGAACCTAGATAAATACAGGAGGCATACTTAAGATAATATAATGGAGTTAAATGAAGAAAAGTGAATAGACAATAGACAACAGGTGCAGGAGTAGGCCATTCGACCCTTCGAGCCAGCACTGCCATTCAATGTGATTGGTGAATTGTATCGATATTAGCCTGACATAAACATTCAGCATGAACCTGTTGGCCTGTTTTTTTAATAATTTACTGCTATGCAATGGGAAGGAGCACTGTAAAGCTATTTTTCTCAAAGTAATAAAGAACATATTTTGAAGGGGTTTTCCTGTACTCCAAATATCATATGTTTTCATCCAATGAATTAAAATTATAGTTGCATTCTCTTGGATTGAGAAGGTTGAGAATTAATTATATCAAATATCTTTTCAAGATATTAAGAGTAGCCAAAGAGCAACTGTTTCTGCTGGTTAGTGGTGCAAGGACTAAAAAGTATGGTATACATATGAGAGCCAAGCTCTTTTGAATTTGGGAAATATGCTTTTTGGAAATCACTCACAAATCACAAATGATGCAAGATCAATTATTAAATTTAAAGCTAAGGTTCATGATTAAATGTATTAAAGGAAATATTGTAAAGGTATTTGCTGCTTCGAGTGTGTGTGATTTTGTTGCGCTTAGGTTGGCACTATTGTAATATTTCATGTTAGTTGAGAAATACTTTCTTTTTAATTTCTTCTATGGTCTCTCCTGACGTATTGCACCCAATCTTACATATCAATTATAGGATGAAGTATCTCCATCAGTGGCCTTCATCCAAATTCCCCTATGTCTTATAAAGATCTAAAGATCCAGTAAATATCTGTCCTTCCCAATGTCCTTATCAGTGGCTGTGGTCACATCAACCACAAACATGACTTCCATCTGGAGAAAATTGATTGTTTGTTTCTTTGTTTTCTCCTGACCATAACATTAATTCTAGCAACTGGTGTTTTGCAGCAGTAATGGGGCAGGTTAGGCGAGTCCCTGCACCCTTCCGAAATGACAGCTTTTAGTTGCAATTGCAGCGCTTTGTGCCTTGTCAGGTAAACCAGCAAATGCAGTTCCGTGTTTCTATACTCTAATGAGATTATGTAAAGATCTGAATGAAAAATATCTAGAAAAGGTTCCTAACCACAAGCATTCATGTAATGAGGGAATAAAGGCAGGAATACTGAAGTAATCATCTTTATTTTTCATGTATTTTTATCCTTATTTCAAATTTTCAGTATTCAAACAATTAAACATAGTCAGTTTGTTCATTTAGATTCTATAAATTTATTACGAGCAAAAGGGTATCCGGAGAGGGAATAAGTCACCTTAAGGATCATTGTGGAGAAACTGGAGATGGGCATGGCCTTAACTGAATACCTCTCTTCTGTATTTGCCATGAAGGACATGGAAGTTAGTAACTTTGGGATGTGAACAAAAATGTCCTGAAACATAATGTACAAATATTCAGATGAGATGTTGGTTGTTTGGAAACGGATATAGGTCGATAAATCCCAGGACCTGAAAAAGTTCCATGAATAGTTACTTACACTCCCGGATTGAAAACGCTTGATAAGCAAAAAAATTGTAGTTCTTTGGAAAGCTTTAGACTAAGTTATGCCACCTCCCCTCTGTCAGTGCTTCAGTTGCTTCCTTAGGTATTTCGATTATGAGCCTGTTACCATGAAAATAGGCCCTTGGGCCTTGGGGTGGGAGATTGCAACCTTCACGTGGTCCACCCTGTTTCGACGAATGCAATCGACCTGGCGTGCACAAACAGATGATCAAACAGAACAAGTTGTCTTACAATTTTAGGCTGTGCACACCATACCCAAGAAGAAGAAGAAGGCCCACAGAGTCCACATTGACCATCAATCACCCATTCACACTAGATCAGTGTTATCCCACTTTCTCATCCACTTCTTACACATTAAGGATAATTTTTATTTTTATTTTACAGAGGCCAATTAACCTACTAACTCGCATATCTTTGGGATGTGGGAGGAAACCAGAGCACCTGGAAGAAGCTCATGTGATCACAATGAGAACATGCAAACTGCACACAGACAGAACTCGAGTTTCAGGATTGAACCCAGTAACTGTACCGAGGCAGCAGCTGTACCAGCTGTGCCATCATGCTGTTCCTTTTTGCCCCTTTTCCACAATCATTCCCAACTAGTTCCCGGGTTATATGAAATTCGGCGAATAATGTAAACAGAATGATGTTATTTTTTTTAAATAACATTAAATTGTTAAAATATATTCCTCAAAGTTCAAAGAGTTTGTGTTGGGTAAATAATGGAAATAGAATGACGTTATTTAAAAAAAAGAATATTAAACTGTTAAAATATATTTCTCAAAGTTCACAGTTTTGTGTGACTACGTGGAAGAGTTAAAACGGAAATCAAAGGAAGTCAACTCCCAGTCATTCCAGGGCAGCCTGGTTACACAGCAATGTACCCTTAAGGCTGTAATCACTGGAAAGGCAGTTGATACTGAGTACATATAACGACCCGGCAACAGACAAACTGTGTAGTTTATTAATTTGTTATTGTGAATTCCCTATTAATAAAACCCTTCAGAGGAAAAAAAAAATCATTTTAGGGTTGTGGCAATCTGTGCACAATCTGCAGCACTATCAGACAAGAGGAAAATAACCGCACTGCTGCTATGAGACCACAGGCTAACTAGGGAATGCCGGTCCATCGCCCAGGCTGATGAGTTGTTTGGATCAACTGTTGGAGCACTCTAGTCACTTAATGGCATCCTGAAAACAGCTGCTTGCTTGGTGTCAAATATTTGTTCAGTATATGGAAATCTGGTGTCACTCCATACTATCTCTTTGGAAACAGCTTATTTAAACAGTTTTAGCAGGGCTCCTACCAGATGGCCATACTTCTGGAGTGTTTCAATTGCACTTTCTTGGGAGAAAAATAACACATCAAAGTGATTTATGGGGCCTTTTCACTTCCTTCAAGGTTTAAGGTGGTGTCATAAACCCTGCACATTTAGGTGTCCAGGATTGCTGGGCTAATAGTTCAACAGTTAACCCAGGACAAAATCTATGCAATACAATCATGTATGAGTGGGTAATAAAGCTGTGCTTGGTGTAGCACCAGTTTTCAATCTAAGACGGAAGCTAGCTTTACAGCGGGTATGAATTTTCAATATACCACATTTCACACACATTAACTAGTGTAAACATTGTCGAAAGGAAGCTTCACAGATAAATATTAAGTTACAAAGCTCATAGCAAAAACTGTTGGTAAAATAGTTGATGCCAGCAAGCAATATCATATATCATTCATAGCCTATCGAACTCCAATTAGGTATTGGTAGTTTGTTATTATTTGCATTCCTTTTACTCCTTCTGTAAAGCAAAGATTTAAGGGCCTGTCCCACGAGCATGCGACTGCATGCGGCAAGCGCAACCTAACGTGGTCGCTTGAGCGTACGGCCTCGCGGGGCCGGTCCCACTTCGATCGCCGAAGCCGTATGGAGTTGTGCGGAGCTGGTCCTGACATTGCCTGGGGCTCCGAAAAACTGACACTGTCCAAATATTCCGCGCGGCAACGGCCTGCCGGCCCGCAGCCGCATTGAGGCCGTACGCACCGCCTCGACGGGCGTACGCAGCATCTTGATGGCGTACGCCTTCGCTCGAACTTCACGTCAAATCGTACGGGATCACTCGACCGTCGCGCAGCCCCCGCTTCCTGTTTGGTCGCGCTCGCCGCATGCAGTCGTATGCTTGTGGGACAGGCCCTGTATGGGGATCACTCGTCCTCCGCACGGCCCCCGCTTCCTGTTTGGTCGCGCTTGCCGCCTGCAGTCGCATGCTCATGGAACAGGCCCTTAACTGTTTTCTGCAAGATGCACTTATTTATATCTGGAATATGGAATTTTGAATAATTTCTGGTTGCAGAATAATAAAGGCATTGATAAATGAACAGCAATTGAAAGATAGGAATAGTTGCGGGGTGGTATTCAGTTGGTGACACAACCTTGAAAAATTGGAAACAAAGGACCATGATTAGACAGATTTGTCATGGCACAGTGGGCAGCACAGTGGGCAGCACAGTGGTAGATCCCAGTTCGATCCTGACTGCGGGAGCTTGTCTGTACAGAGTTTGTACGCTTTCCCTGTGGGTTTTCTCTGGAAAGCTCGGGTTTCCTCCTACAAGCCAAAGATGTTCAGGTTTGTCGGCTAATAGACTTGGTATAATTGTAAATCGCCCCTAGTGTGTGTAGAAGAGTCAAGAGTGTTTTATTGTCATATGTCCCAAATAGAACAATTACATTCTTACTTGCTGCAGCACAACAGAATATGTAATCATATAATAAATAAATTTACAAAAACTCAGAAACAATAGAACAAACAATAACAGTGCAATAATAATAATAATAATAATAATAATAATAATAATAATAATAATAATAATAATAATAGTCTATTGTCATTCATAGCTTATGAGGTTGTAGTGTTTAATAGCCTGATGGGTGTAGGGAATAAGCTGTTCCTGAACTTGGACATTACAGTTCTCAGGCTCCTGTACCTTCTTCACGAGAGCAGTGGTGAGATGAATGTGTGGCCAGGATGGTGTGGGTCTTTGATGATGTTGGCTGCCTTTTTGAGGCAGCGTCTTCGATAGATCCCTTCGATGGTGGGGAGGTCAGAGCCGGTGATGGCCTGAGCAGTGTTTACAACTTTTTGCAGTCTTTTCTGCTCCTGGACGTTCAAGTTGCCGAACCAGGCCACGATGCAACCAGTCAGTATGCTTTCTACTGTGCATCTGTAGAAGTTCAAGAGAATCCTCTTTGACCTACCGAATCCCCGTAATCTTCTCAGGAAAAGGAGGCGTTCATGTGCTTTCTTTATGATTGCGTCAGTGTGCCGGGTCCAGGACAGATCGTCAGAAATATGCACGCCCAGGAATTTGAAGTTTTTGACTCTCTCCACCATTGGTGCAAACAGGATTGTGGGTCCTCAACCTTCCTCTTCCAAAGTCCACAATCAGTTCTTTGGTTTTGCTGCTGTTGAGAGCCAGGTTCTTGTGCTAGCACCATTTGGTCAGTCGGTCGATCTCACTTCTATACTCAGACTCATCACCATCTGTAATTCATCCCACAATGGTTGTGTTGTCCGCGAACTTGATGATGGAGTTCGCTCTATGTCCGGCTACACAGTCATGAGTATAGTGTGAGTAGAGCAGGGGGCTGAGCATGCAGCCTTGAGGTGCTCCCGTACTGGTTATCACTGAGGATGCCGTGTTTCTGCGAATTCGAACAGACTGTGTTCTGTGGATGAGGAAGTCAAGTATCCAATTGCAGAGGGATATGCAGGGACCCAGTTCCGTGAGTTTCGTAACTAGCTTGGAGGGGATGATGAGGGGAGAATAGTATTAGTGTGCGAGGCATGGAATCAATGGAACCTGCCTTCGCGCTGTATCTCTAAACTAAAGTAAAACTATTTCAGTATATTGACATTTGTTAAGTACTAAGCAAAACTGTGCTTTGAAGTTCAATGTAAATCCAAAATGAAAAAAATAGAATACAGAGTTGCAAGGGCTGATTTCCTTCGCTCCATAAATGCTGCCTCACCTGATGAGTGTCTCCAGCATTTTTGTCTTCCTTCGATTTTCCAGCATCTGCAGTTCCTTCTTAAACAACGAGTTGAAAGGACTGTTAGGTTAATTGGCCACAGTAAATTGGTACAACTATATCGAGGAGTGGGTGAATCTGTGGTGGAATTGATGGGAATGTGGGAAGAATAAAACAGGTTAGGTTAGGACTAATAGAAAAATGGCTGGTTGGTGGTTGGCACAGAGTAGATGGGTGGAAATGTCTGATTGTGTGTTGTGTTTCTTCATGATTCTAAGAGTTTGTTATTGTAATCTTAGTTTAAGAAATAGATTATTGATTAAGTACCATATCAGAAACTCATCATTGATTCCCAATTGACAACATAAATAAGGTCATATCTTCAAAGAGCATCAGGTCAGGAATGTTCTCCTTTTACTTACAATTCAAACTAGTGGTTTTCTCCGTGGTTTTGTGATGCTTCTAACAATTCATGATTGGTTATACTCATACTTTTCACTTTCTGTCTCTGGTAATACAACTGCATGTCATAATTTATTAAATTTTTCATTTTATTAAATTGTAATGCAGAAGACAATGTTGTCAATTGGGTGAAACTTCAATTAATGCAATTCCAAAAAATCATCAAAAAATAATTTGGTTTACCTGCTACACCAACATCTTTTGTCTAGGTTGCAGACTTCCCCTTGCTGATAGCTGACATAATCATAGAACATAGAACAGTACAGCTTAGAACTAGGCCTACAATGTTTGTATCGAACATGATGTAAAAATAAACTAATCTCATAATGTGATAACAAGGAACAGCAGATCCCAAAGAAAAACATAAAATGCTGGATAGATAGATAGATAGATCCTTTATTGTCATTCAGACCTTTTGGAATAACTCAACGAGTCAGGCAACATCTCTGCAGAGCATGGATATGGGATGTATCAGGTTGGGACTCTTCTTCAGACTAATCTCATTCTCCTTTGCATGATCCATAACCCTTTCGGAAAATGACGGAGTAACAATGAGTACTCTTATGAGGATGTCAACAATATAAAAGCCCATTCTGGAGTAATGTTATTCAGGTTATACAATACTAAGGTCTGTTGTTGTAAATAGAAGTGACCAAGGATATTTTCATAATGGGGAATGGGTGGTTTATTGGGTAAGAAAGAAATGTGTTTAATTCATATCTAATATATGTTAGCATGATTTCTATGTGCTTGCTGTTGAATTTGAGTCACTGTTCTGTATCAATGACAACTCTTACTCTGAAAAATACAAATCTTATTCAAGCAGTCATGCTTCTGGATGGCATTTTTCATTCCAATGTTCCAACAACAGCAGAGATATTAAGATGACAATATTGTAATGCATTAGGGATATATTATGTAGAAGAATAGTATTTCCAAATACCAAGAAATATTTCAATCATAATTTATGAAATAAGACACTGATTACTCCATTGCTGATAGATAAAATCAAAGGAACAAGCCTTTAAGCAGCATGCATGGTAAATCAGTACCTGCATCCCACAGTGCAGATAAGAAGGTAATTAAAGTCCTCTTATAGATGGAGCTCCATGTAGTGTGTGGAAAATATAGAAGCAATGGGGAAAGAAAATTATTTATAAGCTCAGCTAGTAGAGGTCAATTGGCAATTTGGAGGTCAGTCGATCTAATATAAGCCATTATAACTAAACACTTATGGCTATATTTTCTACTTGGTCTTCACTTGAATAGATCTTAGATTATGCTGGATAGTAAAAACGTTTTATACACTTTTACCAGTAGCAACCGTCTATAAACCAGCCGTTCATCAGTTTTGCACACAAAAAGCAGCAAATCTTCCACAATATTAGTTAATTGGCTTAAACTTGTTTAGTGGCTTGCCTATGGAGCTTGCTAAATCCCTAGCTTTTAAGCAATTGTGTCCTGTATTTTGTTCCCAATAAAGTCTATTCATTGTTCAAAATCTCACACTGTGCTCAAACTATTACCTAACCAACGTTTCATGTGAGTTCATCATTATTTCGCTGCTCTTGTTTATTTCATTTTTTTTATGGATTTATCTAGCCTCTTTAAAAAGGATTGTATTTGGTTTAGGTGCTGCTGCATTTCCAGAGCCTTCTGTTTTCCAAAGTCCTGCTTTATCCTTATAGTTCTTCAAAATTATATTTCTCTACATTTATTAGCATTATGGGCCTGTCCCACTTAGGTGATTTTTCAGGAGACTGCCGGCAACTGTCAAGTCGTAAACAGTCGCCAGAAAAAACGGCGACTGGAACAGCGACACGAACACATGAACACACAAACACATACATCGCTTCCTTCACCAGCCCGTTATATGCAGGCGGGGGACAGGGCAAGTGGGGGGAGCGCTGTCTGAGTGAAATTTACACGGTGCAAAGCCAATGTGATACAGACACACACCACGATAAACAGGACGGTTGGCTCTGTAAAAGCACAGTGCATAGGAAGGTTCACGTAAGTCCATTAAAAGAGGGGGGGGGAGAGTAGGGAGAATGGGGAGACAACCTTTAAGAAGCCTGAGATACACGGCTGTGAAGCTCGACGGACATTAACATTCCCGGTTGGCTCTCCTTGGTTCTGAAAACTACCGCTTATGTTTTTTTTCCCAATGAGCCAATGAAATTCACTGGTCAGCACCGGGTACAACCTATGAGAACCTTCGACCTCCTGGCAACGCATTAGGACCTCCTGGCGACCCACCTACGGAACAAGAATTCTCGCTACTCTCCATTGCGGCTTCATTCTGGTCGCCGCTAATTTTTCAACATGCGGGAATGCGAGAACTCCTCACGACCATGAAGGTGACTACACAGCAACCACCCGCGAACATGTGGCAACCACGTGGCGACCATGTGGTTACCACAGAGTCTCCTGCAGTCGCCTAAAAAGTTGCCTAAGTGGGACAGGCCCATTAGGCTGTTGATGCGATGTGTGCACGAAAAGCCTGTGCAACCTAGCAGAAAATGTGGCTGAGGCATAGAAAACTTTCCATCCAGGTGTGAGTGGGTGTATTATAAATACTTGAAAATTGTGGATGACTTCATCTAGCAATTGCATTTATGACACAATTAGGGTCATTGCTTCATTTAAAATGAGTGATAAATGTGGCCAAAGAGATCTGGAGAATCGAAACCCAAGCTACTGGATTCACCTTATATGTGGCATTTCCTGTTTTTTCCCCAAATCATGCTACAATGATGTCTTTGGAAATATTTAAATAGAGTCAGTATACATAGCACACCAATGCAGTTGAAGAACAGCAAAAACATTCTCAATCTATCAGCATTTTTACATCGAACATCAAACATCCGAACAGTACAGCACGGGAACGGACCCTTTGGCTCACAACTTTTATACCAAACATGATGCCAAGTTATACTGATCTCAGGTAGACAAAAATGCTGGAGAAACTCAGCGGGTGAGGCAGCATCCATGGTGAAATGTTTAAGAAGTTATCTCATCTGCCCAGTGACCACTGATCTCATCTGCCTGTACATGATCAATATCCCTCTATTCCTTGCACTTCCATGTGCATCTAAAACACCTAAAACAGCCTCTAAAACACCACTATCATATCTAATATGGCAATATTTAATATGGCAAAAACATCTCAGATAACTTTATTCACATTTTATCAAACAAAGAAACATAATGAATCACATGGGTGTGCTTGAGATTTGGTTAATAAAGGTTTGGAAAAAGAGATAGGCTTTTGGGGGATAAAATTGAGGTAGAGTGGTGGGATTACATGCAGGGTGGGAAGGGTGGAATTTTAGAGTTTGAAATATTGGCAGCTGAAGTCATGGCTGCCATTGGTGAAGCATTTAACCAGGAACCTCAAGAGGACATAAGTAGTGGAGTACAGCTATTCTGGAGGATCACAATGTTAGTAGAGAATGCAGAAAAAAAGATAGGTGATACCATGGAGTGATGATTTGATCTGAGCTTGTCTGTTGCAGAACCACTGAGAAAGCTTTTTCCAGGATGAATACCAAAGGTTTACAACAGAGGATATCTGTAGAGACTAATTTAAAGAAGTAATTGGAGAAGGCTCCCATCTGTGACTTGGAAGATAAAAGTAGCAAGGCCACGACAGTAAGCAAGGTGAAACAGATGGCAAGAAAATAGGTCATCTCATGGAGCATGATTAAGGTAAATAGCAAAACAATGAGCTTAGAAGACAAAGACCAAGGTAAATTAAAGAAAGACACAAATTGCTGGAGTAACTCAGCGGGACAGACAGCATCTCTGAAGAGAAGGAATGGGGGATGTTCCGGATCGAGACCCTTCCCCAAGGTTAATTTAGATAGAGGTTAAGGAAGATGTCATACATTATAAAGGTTTAGGAAGAAAGGGAGTGAAGGCATGTCAGTTAGTTTCTGAAAAGCTCTTGCAATGTTCCTGTGAGTTTCAGCCTTTAAATTTACCAAGAACAAATCAAAGTATAAGGGAAAAGAGATATCTTGTGGAATAAATGAGCCAAGTTTAAATAATCTTGCTTCATATGAAATGATTTCTCTTCAAGAAGAAGGAAAATTCACAAGCTGGCTTTTGAAAGAATACAGATTGCCGAATGGAAAAGCAACAATATATTGTTAAAGTGGACAAATAGGTCATACTCCCAAGAGAATAACTAATAAAAAGCACTGTGGCCTGACTTATGCATCAGGTTTCACTGTAATTCTGAATGAAAGGGAAAAAAAAACAGTGATCAGATTTTACAAAAGAAAATCTATTTAGCGTCTTCCCTCTGCTTCCCCCACCACAAATGAGGCATGCGATTGGATGCACTTGTCAAAGGAAGACAAATGCATCATTAATATTTTCCATAGCATCATGTGCACTGTTGCATGATTGACAAGCGAGCTTCTGGTAACCACTAAATAACACTGGCAATAAACCTGGCCACATATTTTTAATTCCAACATATTTCTAAATTGCTAAAATTCAAAATACTTTGTTTTCAAATTGTACTGTGCTCTCAAATAGATTGTTTTTCATGATTGTACATGCAATATTATAAATTGCTTTGAATGATATTAAACATTTAATGGCATTTTGATATTGTTTTAAATTAAATGGAGTTTGCATATCAAAAAGAGACTACATTGTACTATATTACCTGTACTTAAAGTACTAAGCTATTGGCTGCACTCTGGCTAAAATCCATTGTAAAATCTACTTAAAAGACAGTGAAAGTACAATCTGTCATCATTCACAAAACATGCACAATTTACATAAAGCTGCAAGTTTCTCTTTTACACACAAATCTTCTTAGCAGACAGTTAAACCTGACAGGCCAACCATTTTCAATTCAGAATATTGTTTCATGCTGCTTAAACAGAGCTCAGCAGGCAGCCCTACATCGGAAAATCTTTTCATCAGTTAAAGGGTGTGCACATCTGCCAATGGGTCGCAGCATCAGAGGTTACATCCCCAGTTTTTCCTCTTTTAAAACAGAAATCCTTTACTGTACAACACTAGTATTTTAAATTTTATTTATGTTTCTTGCTTTACCTTTTCCATTTGTTCAGTGTATTCGTCAAACTAACATACCGATTCTGGAGAGGACCAAACACAACAATCAACATTACAAATGCATTTTGATGAGGCTATTTTGTATCTCTGATCATTTCTACTTAAAATGTAAACTGGTGAAAATTATAAAAGCTTCCTGAATGGGAATGCCTGCAATTTCATTTAAATTTTCAAGAGAATAATATATTGCAGCGTTCTGAATGATGAATCTATTTTAATTT
The DNA here is from genome assembly GCF_028641065.1 of Leucoraja erinaceus. Taxonomy (NCBI): domain Eukaryota; kingdom Metazoa; phylum Chordata; class Chondrichthyes; order Rajiformes; family Rajidae; genus Leucoraja; species Leucoraja erinaceus. Next base: position 46,878,866 of record NC_073377.1, read on the forward strand.
GAACGTGTGACAAGCACATCAAAATCCATGCCACTGAATGCAATACAAATGACTGCTTTAAAATTGAGCCTAGCTTTACAAAATATAGGATTGGCCAAGATTAGATTAGATTAAACTGTTGGGGATTTAAAACATTATTAATGCTCCTTTTATGCTTTTACTTAATCGTCTTTTACTCTTCAGTAGCATCTCTTCTATTTAAGTCTGCCACTGCAAGTAATATTTGTTATTAAATTTCCTTTTGATTTTTTTAATTCTATTCTTGTGATAGTAAAACATCTTTAATGAATAAACCAAAATATCAACTATGTAACTCTTAACATGTAAAAATAATTTCATGCATTGAGCTTTGCAATTACTACAAACAGTTTGGGACATTCAAATATGCAACTTTACTAAAGTTTGATTTGGAGATGAAGAAATTTGTATTTTTTCAATGTATATTGCTTTGCTCCACAAATTTATCATAGGTGCATTGATAGGAAAGCTTTAGTAGGAAATGGGTCAATTGCAGGCAAATAAGACTAGCAAAGATGGTTATCTTTGTCGTCATGGATGAGTTGGGTACAAGCCTGTTTCTATGCTGTATTACTCTGTGATCCTAATTACCTCTGCATTTATGTACAGTATGTAATACCTTTTTCAAAGGACTATCTGATACATATTCCAGCAACTCGTCTTGTAAAAGCTCCTACACTGCCGATCCTTGGCAAAAGATCCCTGGCTCCACGATGGTAAGTCCGCAACGCGCCCGCGGCATGAAGGTCTGGGCCTGTCTCCAGGAAAGTCCGCACCAATCCACGTTGTAGGCTGCAGAGATGGAGATGCAGCATGGAGAGAAATCGCATCTCCGTCGAGGTAAGTGACTGGGAAAAGTTTCCCCCGATACCCCCCGAAACGGAATCAAGAGCTATGGATAAAAAGCAGAAACGGGGTACTGATTTAGGATGATCAGCCATGATCATATTGAATGGCAGTGCTGGCTCAAAGGGACGAATTTCCTACTCCTACACCTATTTTCCATGTTTCTATGTTTCTAGGTTGCTCAGGAGGATAAAATCAAGTAATCAAATGAACTTTACATCTAAACATTGCTGGCCTCAATTACAGTGTGTACAAAACTAGTGCATAGTCATAATAGCCAATTCTGTTTCCGAATGTCCCGATTTATCATCCATACCTTGTTTATATATTACTCTAGAACCGCCAACATGGTTGACTCTTAACTGTCTCACTTCAGGGGCAAATACCAATGCTAGACACAAAATACTGGAGCAACAGGACAAGCAGTATATCTGGAGAGAAGTAATGGGTAACATTTCTTACCTCCAGAGATGCTGCCTGTCCCGCTGAGTTACTCCAGCATTTGTGTCTATCAGTTTACATAGAAACATAGAAACATAGAAATTAGGTGCAGGAGTAGGCCATTTGGCCCTTCGAGCCTGCACCGCCATTCAATATGATCATGGCTGATCATCCAACTCAGTATCCCGTACCTGCCTTCTCTCCATACCCCCTGATCCCCTTAGCCACAAGGGCCACATCTAACTCCCTCTTATATATAGCCAATGAACTGGCCTCAACTACCCTCTGTGGCAGAGAGTTCCAGAGATTCACCACTCTCTGTGTGAAAAAAGTTCTTCTCATCTCGGTTTTAAAGGATTTCCCCCTTTATCCTTAAACTGTGACCCCTTGTCCTGGACTTCCCTAACATCAGGAACAATCTTCCTGCATCTAGCCTGTCCAACCCCTTAAGAATTTTGTAAGTTTCTATAAGATCCCCTCTCAATCTCCTAAATTCTAGAGAGTATAAACCAAGTCTATCCAGTCTTTCTTCATAAGACAGTCCTGACATCCCAGGAATTAGTCTGGTGAACCGTCTCTGCACTCCCTCTACGGCAATAATGTCCTTCCTCAGATTTGGAGACCAAAACTGTACGCAATACTCCAGGTGTGGTCTCACCAAGACCCTGTACAACTGCAGTAGAACCTCCCTGCTCCTATACTCAAATCCTTTTGCAATGAAAGCTAACATACCAGCTTTAAACCAGCATCTGCAGTTCCTTCCTACACAAATACCAATGCCATCCATATCCAGTGAATAGTAAACAAAAAAGTGCCACAGGCCAATTAATCATATTGATTTGCCTTTCAAATAAAAAAAAGTCCTAGATTTTACAGTGTTACAACAATTTGTTGGTGATCTTGACACATTCTTAGTTTAATGCATAATGCATAGAGCACTGCCATAGTTTAATGAACATCCTTAGACAGCGTTGTTGCAATCAACAGGAATGATTTGATCTGACCCAAATCTAAATTGTGGTTCTTGTCATCAAAAGAAGAAACAAGTCCTTTGATCCACCCGGTCCATGCCAAACATTAAGTACCCATTTTGACAAGGATTCCATCCTAACCTAATTCAGTCTACCAATATTTCTATCAACGCCCCCTCCCCATTCTCTCTTTCCCTGCCCTATTCTACCATTCACTGACACACTGCAGGGGCAATGTATAGTGTCCAATTATAATACCAATCCGCACGTCTTTGGGGTGGAGGAGGAAACCGAAGCAACCAGAGGAAACCCACGGGGTCATGGGAAAAATGTGCAAACTCCGTACAAGCAGCAATGGAGGTCAGGATCAAGTATCAAGTATCAAGTATTCTTTATTGTCATTCAGACTTTTCAGTCTGAACAAAATGTTGTGCCTTGCAGTCATAACATAGAATAAAATAACAAAACACACAATAAACACAGATTTAACATCCACCACAGGGAGTCCACCAGGTCCTCCTCACTGTGATGGACGACAAAAGTCTTAAACTCCTTGTCTCTTCCCTCCTTGTTCTCCCTCTGCGTTGAGGCGATCCAGGCCCCCGATGTTGTGACCCCGCCGGGTGATGGTAAGTCCCATGGCTGAATCCGAGCCCCGCAAACGGGCCGGTTCAAACTCCGCGGCCCGGGGCGGTCAAAGCTGCCGAAGCTGCCGCCCTCCAGTCCAGCGGACGTAGCTGTTGTTGCAGGAGCTCCGGAGAACAGGTCACCAACCTGTGACCTGTGAGCTCCCAACGTTATCATCCACTGGGCCCGCAGCCGAGCCTCCGAGGCGCCGAAGTCAGGTCACTGTTGCCGCAACGCCGCCACTGCCCCGAAGTCAGCCAGCCTGGCTGGCTCTGCCTCCGGAGCCTCGAGGCCGGTCTCAATTGGAGGCCGCCAGCTCCGCCATTAGGCCACAGCGCAGACGGAGACGGAGACGGGGGATACAACAAGAAAAGGTCGCATCCCCCCGAAGGAAGAGACTAAAACAGTTTCTCTCCCCCCCATCCCCACACATACACAACTAAAATAAAACTGAAACAAACTGTGACAACGGGACGAGAAAACAAAATAAAGAAAAAAACAAGTGGACCGCAGGCGAGCAGAATGACAGAGAGTGGAGGAGAAATAGTCAGGGTGCCAGCACTGACCCAAAGCCAATACTCTCTGGAGAGGAGAGGTGCGGAGAGGAGAGGAGAGGAGAGGAGAGGAGAGGAGAGGACAGGAGAGGAGGAGGGGATGGAGAGGAGAGGAGAGAGGAGGAGAGGAGACGGAGAGGAGAGGAGAGGAGAGGAGAGGAGACCGAGAGGGGAGGAGAGGAGAGGAGAGGAGAGGAGAGGGGAGGAGTGCAGAGGAGAGGTGAGGAGAGGAGAGGAGAGGAGAGGAGAGGAGAGGAGAGGGAGGAGAGGAGAGGAGAGGAGAGGAGAGGAGAGGAGAGGAGAGGAGAGAGAGAGAGAGGAGAGAGAGGAGAGGAGAGGAGTGGAGAGGAGAGGGAAGAAGAGGAGAGGGGATGAGAGGTGAGGAGAGGAGAGGGGGGAGAGGAGAGGCGAGGAGAGGAGAGGGGAGGAGGAGAGAGGGAAGAGAGGAGAGGAGAGGAGAGGCGAGGAGAGGAGAGGGGAGGGGAGGGGAGGAGAGGAGAGGAGAGGAGAGGAGAGGAGAGGAGAGGAGAGGAGAGGAGAGGAGAGGAGAGGAGGAGAGGAGAGGAGAGGAGAGGAGAGGAGAGGAGAGGAGAGGAGATGGGAGGGGAGGAGAGGAGAGGAGAGGAGAGGAGAGGAGAGGAGAGGAGAGGAGAGGAGAGGAGAGGAGAGGAGAGGGAGAGAGGCGAGGAGAGGAGAGGAGAGGAGAGGAGGGGGGAGGGGAGGAGAGGAGAGGAGAGGAGAGGAGAGGAGAGGAGAGGAGAGGAGAGGAGAGGAGAGGAGAGGAGAGGAGAGGAGAGGAGAGGAGAGGAGAGGAGAGAGGATGGAGAGTAGAGGGAAGTAGCTCAGAGGAAACCCAGAGGGGAGGAGAGGAGAGGGGCCTTAAGGAATGTTAGAGGAGAGGGGAGGAGAGAAGAGGAGAGGGGAGATGAGGGAGGAGAGGAGAGGAGAGGAGAGGAGAGGAGAGGGGAGGAGAGGAGAGGAGAGGAGAGGAGAGGAGGGAGAGGAGAGAGGAGAGGAGAGGAGAGGAGGAGAGAGGAGAGGAGAGGAGAGGAGAGGGAGAGGAGAGGAGAGGAGAGGAGAGGAGAGGGAGGGGAGAGGGAGGGGAGGAGAGGAGAGGAGATGAGGTGGAAGGAGAGGAAATGGGTTAAAACGGTACAGAATAGAGCAAGAATTTATGCAGAACCTTACTCAGCTTTTTCCCGTCGTCGATGTAATAAGTTTCCTTCAGATTTTATGTTATATTTCACAAGTTATTGACATTGAAAGTTTTAACAAAGCCAACTTTGAAAATAATAACTGCCTTTGAGAGGGAGACTCTTCCAGCAGCTTCCAGTGATGACATCACAATGCCATCTCACAGTCCTCCAATCATAATGGGATCTCATTTACATAAGCTGCGAGTCCAACAATGACATCACAATGCGACCTGCCCGTGAAGTCTTCAGGACCACAATTACATCACCGCGGTTATTCACACGCGTTGCCAACGGTAACGGCAGAAGCAGTTTAAAGGAGAATGTTACACGCCACTATCTTCAGTCCACACAAGGGGGGGTGGTTTGTGTGACGGGGGGGGGGAGGGGGGGGGGGGAGGAGTGTGGATGGGGGGATGTGTGATGGGGGAGTGTGTGATTGGACATAGGAAGGATGGGTGAGGGTGGGAGTGTGTGACGGGGAGGAATGTGTGACAGGGGGGGAATGTGTGATGGGGACAGTGTGATGGGGAGAGTGTGTGTGATGGGGCAATGTGTGACGGGGAGGGGGAATTGTGTGACGTGGAGTGTGTGATGGTGGGGGGAGTGTGTGATGGGGAATGTGTGTGACAGGGGTGAGTGTGTGATGGGGGGTGTGTATGATGGGGGAGTGTGTGGGGGGGGAGAAGAGAGGCTGACAGCGAGAGAGAAACAGAGAGACATGGGGGGGTTAGTGTGTGTGGGTTGGGGGTTAGTGTGTGGGGGGTTAATGTATGTGTGGGGGGGTTAGTGTGTGTGGGGATGGTTAGTGTGGGGGGGGGGGGGTTAGTGTGTGGGGGGGTTTTTGTGTGTGGAGGAAATTAGTGTGTAGGCAGGGGGTTAATATGTATGGGGGGGTTTGTGCGTATGTGGGGGGGTTAGTGTGTGTGGGGGATGACGTCACAACAGGAACCTGTCAGCCGCACCTGCTCAGTGGTGAAATATTGCATTTGGCTATCAGCCCTCCCTTGTGATGCTGCATTGGGGTACGGGGCCCAACGGGTCCCACTTGGTCAAGTATATCTATATTACTAAAAGTTTGATCTTGACCACTTCCTGTTGTTCTGTATATTGATTTTAGAAGAAATGCTGCCACGTACGGCTGTGATTTTTGGCCATCTTACTCAGAGCCCCCTCTGCTGCGCAGGACAAGAGGATTTTTCCCATCGATGAAAAATAAAAGAGTTATTAGTGTTTAAAAATTTTTAAGATTCTCTCTCCTGAAAGCCACGCCCCTTCCGGAGGGACAATAAAACCCGGAAGTGTTGAGAGCCTCAGTCAGTCTCTGCCAAATGGGAAGCAAGGGGGTCACATCTCTCAGTCGGAGCTGTGAATAACACTGAACACATGTCTACTAAACTGTGTATGGTTTTACTGACCTGTCAGTGTGCTTAATGTGGTTTGAAAATATAGTTTGGAAATGCTAAAGCTGAGTTGCCTTTGGTTTGGAAATGCTAAAGCTGTGTTCCGTTTGGTTTGGAAATGCTAAAGCTGTGTTGCCTTTGGTTTGGAAATGTTAAATGTTAAAGCTGTGTTGCCTTTGGTTTGGAAATGCTAAAGTTGTGTTGCCTTTGGTTTGGAAATGCTAAAGCTGTGTTGCGTTTGGTTTGCAAATGCTAAAGCTGTGATGCCTAAATAAAGTTGCCTTGCCTAATTAAAGTTGCCTTCCCTAATTAAGTTGCCTTGCCTAATTAAAGTCGCCTTGCCTTCTGTATAATTAAATGTCTAATCTTGACCACTTCCTGTTTGTGCTTTCTATTGATTTTAGAAAAAAAGCCCCCACATATGGCTGTGATTTTTGGCCATCTTACTCAGATTCCCGCTCCGCTCATCAGGTACCGAAGATTTTTTCCATCGATAAAAGATGGAGTAGGGAGAGGTCACGACTCGCTGTCTCTAGTGGCCTTCCACCCTGCATGAAATGGTATGAAACTGCACTTAAATTTGGTGGCCTTGCACCCTGCTTGACGTGGTAAGAAACTGCACTTGAATTTGTTGGCCTTGCAACCTGCTTGAAATGGAATTTCATGGAATAGCCATGTCAACTGCCAGCCCACCAGCCGTGAGTGAGTGAGCTGCCAGCTCAATAGTCTTGAGTGACTGAGCCGCCAGCCAAAGAATCCATTTGGCCCATACTAGTGCTCCAGATATTGGAATTGGTGGAGAGGTGAAATAATGTGGTGGGGGACCAGCAATCCCATGTATCCCAATATAACTAAAACTCGTATGTGTGTATGTGCCTGAAATACAGCCAAAATGTTACACAATATCACAACGATTTTAGGAGTGCCTTACTCACTTTAGCATTTCCAAACCAAGACGGGAGGGAGAGAGAAAACGGGGAATTACAGACCAGTTAGTCCAACATCGGTAGTGGGGAAACTGCTAGAGTCAGTTATTAAAGATGGGATAGCAGCACATTTGGAAAGTGGTGAAATCATTGGACAAAGTCAGCATGGATTTACGAAAGGTAAATCATGTCTGACGAATCTTATAGAATTTTTCGAGGATGTAACTAGTAGCGTGGATAGGGGAGAACCAGTGGATGTGGTGTATCTGGACTTCCAGAAGGCTTTTGACAAGGTCCCACATAAAAGATTAGTATACAAACTTAAAGCACACGGCATTGGGGGTTCAGTATTGATGTGGATAGAGAACTGGCTGGCAAACAGGAAGCAAAGAGTAGGAGTAAACGGGTCCTTTTCACAATGGCAGACAGTGACTAGTGGGGTACCGCAAGGCTCAGTGCTGGGACCCCAGCTATTTACAATATATATTAATGATCTGGATGAGGGAATTGAAGGCAATATCTCCAAGTTTGCGGATGACACTAAGCTGGGGGGGCAGTGTTAGCTGAGAGGAGGATGCTAGGAGACTGCAAGGTGACTTGGATAGGCTGGGTGAGTGGGCAAATGTTTGGCAGATGCAGTATAATGTGGATAAGTGTGAGGTTATCCATTTTGGTGGCAAAAACGGGAAAGCAGACTATTATCTAAATGGTGGCCGATTGGGAAAGGGGGAGATGCAGCGAGACCTGGGTGTCATGGTGCACCTGTCATTGAAGGTAGGCATGCAGGTGCAGCAGGCAGTGAAGAAAGCGAATGGTATGTTGGCTTTCATTGCAAAAGGATTTGAGTATAGGAGCAGGGAGATTCTACTGCAGTTGTACAGGGTCTTGGTGAGACCACACCTGGAGTATTGCGTACAGTTTTGGTCTCCAAATCTGAGGAAGGACATTATTGCCATAAAGGGAGTGCAGAGAAGGTTCACCAGACTGATTCCTGGGATGTCAGGACTGTCTTATGAAGAAAGACTGGATAGACTTGGTTTTATACTCTCTAGAATTTAGGAGATTGAGAGGGGATCTTATAGAAAATTACAAAATTCTTAAGGGGTTGGACAGGCTAGATGCAGGAAGATTGTTCCTGATGTTGGGGAAGTCCAGGACAAGGGGTCACAGCTTAAGGATAAGGGGGAAATCCTTTAAAACCGAGATGAGAAAAACTTTTTTCACACAGAGAGTGGTGAATCTCTGGAACTCTCTGCCAGAGAGGGTAGTTGAGGCCAGTTCATTGGCTATATTTAAGAGGGAGTTAGATGTGGCACTTGTGGCTAAGGGGTATGGAGAGAAGGCAGGTATGGGATACTGAGTTGGATGATCAGCCATGATCATATTGAATGGCGGTGCAGGCTCGAAGGGCTGAATGGCCTACTACCGCACCTAATTTCTATGTTTCTATGTTTCTAAAGGCAACATAACTTTAGCATTTCCAAACCAAAAGCAACACAGCTTTAACATTTCCAACGTTGTGCAGTTGCAAGTTTTGTTCGATTTGACAAAGTATTTCCCTTTACAAACTTTAAAACTATGGCTAAAAATTTATCAATTTATTAGGGGGACAGAGGGAGAGGCGGGGGTAGGGAGGGGTTAAGAAGGTAGGGACGGAGTGTCTGCGGGTCGTGGAAAGGAGAGGTGAGGGGACAGAGTTGGGGATGGGAAGGAGTAGAGGGGAAAGAGAGAGAGAGGGTGAAGAGGAGGGGGGAGCGAGGGCTGGGGGATCCTGGGGAATGGAGGTGGATAGGGGTAGGAAGAGGGATGGCGAGGTAATGGAGGAGGGGAGGGGGAAGAGAGACGAGGGTAGGGAGTGGATGAATGGGGGAAGCAGTGGAGGGTTCGTGGAGGGTGGGGAGAGTGAGGACAATGAAGAAGGGGAATAGGGAACTGAAGAGGGAGAGTGAGATGCGTACACATCTATATAACTAAAAGTCTCATCTTGAACACTTCCAGTCTGCGCTGCATATTGATTTTAGAAAAAAAGGTTCCAAATATCGCTATGATTTTTGTCCATGTTACTCACAATCCTCCTCCACTGAGGCAGCCCTGAAGATTGTTACGATCAATTAAAAATAACAAATTTATGAGCATTTAAAAACTATTGAGATCAGCTGATTGGTCCTCTCGCTTGTTAATAATCACAATGAAGATAACGCCCATTCGGGGGGGGGGGGGGGGGGGGAGGGGGGGGGGGGGGGGGAGAGGGGCAGGGACTATAAAAAACCTGGATCCCTGGAAGTGAGTCAGTCACTCTGGAAGATTGTGAGGGAGAGTCCACAACTGTGATTCTAAGCTGTGAATCAACTGAACTGGGAGTCTGCAATATACTTGCAATAAAAGATTTGTTAGCCCTTAATGACAATGCAATGAGTTGTTTGGCAATGTGATGGCCTGCACTCTGCCTGAAATGCTGTGAAATTGAACGTGGTGGCCTGCACCTTGCCTGAAATGCTGTGAAACTGAAAGTGGTGGCCTTCACCCTGCCTGAAATGCTGCGAAACTGAATGTGGTGGCCTGCACCCTGCTTGAAATGCTATGAAACTGAACGTGGGTGGACTGCACCCTGCCTGAAATGCTAAGAATCAGAACGTGGTGGCCTGCACCCTGCTTGAAATGCTATGAAACTGAACATGGTGGCCTGCACCCTGCCTGAAATGCTATGAAACTGAACGTGGTGGCGTGCACTCTGCTTGAAATGGAATTTCAAGGAATAGCCATGAGTGAACTGCCAGCCCACCAGCCCTGAGTGACTGAGCTGCCAGCCCACCAGCCCTGAGTGACTGAGCTGCCAGCCGACCAGCCCTGAGTGACTGAGATGCCAGCCCATCAACCCTGAGTGACTGAGCTGCCAGCCCACCAGGCCTGAGTGACTGAGCTGCCAGCTTACCAGGCTTGAGTAACTGAGCTGCCAGCCCACCAGGACTGAGTGACTGAGCTGCCAGCCCAAGAATCCATTTGGCCCACATTGTCCATACTAGCCCTCTGGAAACCAGTCTCTTCGGCCCACAACACCCATACTACCGCTCCAGAAAGCCCCCCAACTGGCCACCAATATTGGAATTGGTGGAGAGATGGAATATTGCATTGGGGACCAGCCCTTCCATGTGAACATGGGACCCAACGGGTCCCACTTAGTCTAGTTGATCTTATATTTTACAAGTTATTGCCATTTTAAACTTTTAAAATGTTGCAGTCGCGCTCCCACTTGCCGGCCATGCCTGCGTCGTTGGGGGAGGGTTGCTGTGACTCACGTCACCACAGAAATCTCTGGCTTCACAACGGGAACCCGTCAACCCTGCATATGCAGTTGGGGGCTACGGGTGAGTGGTGGAATGTTGCGTTGGGGCCGGGGTTATTACTAAAATTGTCATCTTGTATGTACCTATATTAGTACCTATAATTGCACAAAAATGGTACATGATATCGTGACAATTTTAGACCCACCTTGCTCACCATTGTCCTAGGATGTGTAGTATCAATTTTCATTCAGATTGATGTTATATTTTACAAGTTATTGACATTTATTTTACGTCATTGACATTTAAAACTTAACTTAACTCAAAACAGCGCACCCGCTTGCCGCCCACGCCTGCGCAGTTGGGGGAGCGTTACCGTGCGTGTCACAACCAGCCACGCCTGTGCAGTTGTGACCTTTTCAGATTTTCAGATCATCATATTTTTTCCCCTTTTGTCTGTACTTGCCTGCCCTCACAACAGGGACCCAACGGCTCCACAGGTAAGTTTTGTTCCATTTTACAAAAGGCACCACGGACCCTCTCTGCACTTTATTAATTCTAACTTAATTTCTGTCATCAACGGCACAACTTAAAAGCAGAAGTCGTGCCTGCACAGTGTGGGTCCAACAATTGAAAATGGCGGCGGTGGCGCAGCAGTGACGCAAAATGATGCCATCACCCTGCGTGTGTGTAATGTGTCCAGTATCCGCACGTGCACAATTGGGGACCGCAATTTTGATATCACCATTTTGACACGTCACAACGGGATCTCTGGTGCCACAACGGGAACGGGTGAGTGATGGAATATTGCATTGGAGGAACGGCACCCAACGGGTCCGTGTTTGGTTTATTTCAAAACCTAATGAAGGGAACTGAACCTTAACAAATACCTAGCATTTTGAAACTTCCAACCTGATGTTTTGAGCAAAGTGGATGAACAAGACACATTAATGTACATGTCCCAAACTTCTCCAGTTTCCGGAAGTGTCTATAGACCAGCTGAGGAGATGAATCAGAGAGTGGTGAATCTTTGCAATTCATTGCCGCAGAAGGCGGTGGAGGCCAAGTCGATGGATATTTTGAATGCTGATAAAAATAAATATTTAACATATATAAATGTTTTTAGTGAATAGCAGGGTAGATCTGGAGCCATTTTCACTGAACATCGCCTTGTGTATGGGTGAGTGGTGGAATATTGCATTGGGGGACAGGCCCAACGGGTCCGCACTTGGTCTAGTATATATAATTAAAAGTCTCATCTTGAATGTATGTATGTTCCCGAAATACAGCCAAAACGGTACACAATAGCGCCACAATTTTAAGGGCACCTTACTTACCATTCACCCACAGTGTGCAGAATCAATTTTTGTTCTATTTTACAAAGTAATTTACGTAATAAACTTTAATTAACTTTATACTGTGAATGGGACATCTAATACTTCCATGTGTACTTGACTGACATCACAACGGGGACCCAATGGGTGGCAGTCATGCCTGCGCAATGCGCTCCAAGTTGCCGGGCCCATTAGCCGCTGCTGCGCATTTGGGGAAGTGTTGCTGGGCCTGGCGACAGTGCGCCCAGAAGGAATGAATGGACTGAATTTGAAATAACTGAACGTCTCGAGGATCTCTGGCGTCATAACAGGGATCCAACGGGTCATCTAGTTATAGACTATTCCTACACACCAGGGGTAATATACAGACACCAATTAACCCCCCAAACCATGATGCGGGAGGAGCTCAGGGCAACCGGAGGAAACTGACATGGTCACAAGGCGAACATGCAAATTCCATACTAGTTCCTTTGGGTTGTAACACAGTAGCAAATGACTTCCAAAATGGCACCCAACCCAGGCAACTATTTGTGTGCTCGTCACAGAAGCAAATCTACAATTACATATCACAATCGCTCCACAATCCTAAATATCTATATGCTGTAAATGGCTCGATTGTAATCATGTATTGTCTTTCCGCTGACTGGATAGCATGCAACAAAAGCTTTTCTTAGAAAGCGGCTGTGGGCATTATATCATATGACATTTGTGGCAATATGTATGATATTTGATAAGGCTACAGATTCCCCATTATGAAAATATGGGTTAATCTGAAGCTAATACTGTCATATGAAAGATTAAAGAAATAGTCTTCTGTTCTAAAAGTAATCAATAATTAGTTCCTTCAGAAACCAAACAAAATATGGTTAAGATTTTCCAAATAATCTTAAAGTTGTCTTAATCAAAAAGCATTTTGCGACGTCTAACAAGGGCAGGACCTACACAGTGAATGATAGGCCTCTGGGGAATGTTGTAGGGTGGGAGGGACAAATCTAGGAGTGCAGGTGCATGGTCCCCTGAGGGTCGAGTCGCAGCTAGATAAGGTGGTCAAAAAGGCTTTTAGCACATTGGCCTTCATCAGTCAGAGTATTGAATATAGAAGTTGGGAGGTCATGTTACAGTTGTATAAGACGTTGGTGAGACCGTATTTAGAATATTGTGTTCAGTTCTGGGCACCATCTTATAGGAAAGATATTGACAAGCTTGAAAAGGTTCAGGGAAGATTTATGAGGGTCTGAACTATTGGAAGAGGTTGCGTAGCTAGGTCTCTATTCCTTGCAGTGCAGGAGGAGGATGGGCAATCTTATAGCGATGTTAAAATCATGAGGGGAATAAATCAGTTTGATGCACAGAATCTCTTGCCCAGAGTTAATAATAATAATAATAATGTTTATTTATATAGCACTTTTCAACAAAACCAGTATTTGAACCAAAGTGCTTTACAGAGATTGATTAAATTAATTGAACAGATCAATGCAATAAATCCATACAAATCAAAAAAAAGAGAAAAAGAAAAAAGACACAGACACAGTACACTATAGAAATCAACATGAAACGTCCCCCCACAGCAGAATTCACTGTGAGGGAAGGCACTAAAAATAACCAGTTCTCCCCCTCATAGTCCACCCGATGTCGTGGCCTATATCTGGCCTACTCAGCCAACCCGGTGTTTTCAGGCCCTCTTGCCGCGAAGCTGGATCATCGGCGTCGGTGAACATCCATCAGCGGCTCGGACTGAAGCGACCGCTTCCCCCCCGAAGACTGCAACGACCAAAGTTCACAGGCCGCGCCGGCTGAACCTCCGACTCTGGCGATTTCGGATCCAAGGCTCCGCGGTGCTGTCGGCGGTCACAGTGCCCCGGAGCAAGGCGACCCGGTAAGGCATCGCCCGCTCCATGTAGGTGTCCCAGCATCTACACCGCCGTCGAAGCTGCAGTCCCGGCAGGAAACGCCGCTCCAGCGCTGCTCCAGTTCGACTGTAGGCCGCACAGAGAGGACGATGATGCGGTTCGGAGAAAAACCGCATCTCCGACCAGGTAGGACTGGGGTTAACATAGTTTCCCCCTTCCCCTCCCCCACCCACCACATAAAAGAGTTGGGAAATCGAGGACCGGAGTACATAGGTTCACGGTGAAGGGGAAAAGATTTAATAGGAATCTCAGGGGTAACTTTGTCACACAAATGGTGGTGGGTATATGGAACAAGCTGCCTGAGGAGGTAGTTGAGGCTGGGACTATCACAACGTTTAAGAAACAGTTAGACAGCTACATGGATAGGACAGGTTTGGAGGGATATGGACCAAACGATACAGGTGGAACTACTGTGGCTGGGACATGTTGGGAAACAAACAAATGAAGTGCAGTCACCATGGAAATCAATTCGATGTTGTTCACAATTTAGCTGACAAGGTCAAGCACTAATTTTATGCAAAGTCCCTTCCATCCAATTATTGAACAGATTTTATTTTCAATTTTCATGGAGAACTAAAAAAGGCGGAATCATGATAGTATTATATTTTTAATATATATATTTACTAGTACAAAAATTGCATTGTTTTAAAATAATCTCCAATGGGTTCTACTCTATCATCTCTAATGTGTAATCATTTAAAATATAATTATGTACCTGTGTATGAAATTAAGAATGTGTAATTATTTACAGATTTCTTTATATAAATTGTAATTATTGTTATTGAGATTCATTTTAGTTACTATTTAAGCTGTGTTAATAGAAACATGTTTTGGGCAAGGGATCCAAATTTGCAACAACTGTTACTCCACTTTGAACATTTATTTCAATCTACTTCAATGCAACCAGCTTTCAGAAGCAGGAGAAACATGTTGTTGCTGCTTTACAATCCATTTAGCACTATCGATCAGGAAAGATTTCTTGGCACACATGTGTAATGGTGCATATCGCTATAATTCATGTAAGACCAGATACATAGAGATTAGAAATGGGCCATTTGTACCTATGGAAACTCCAAAAGAGCTGCCCAATCAATCACACTCCATTGCTTTTAAAAATGTTTTTCTTTCCATTTTAAATATATCTTACCCCTTTTTAAAAGTTTCTACTGAATGTGTTTCCACTGTCTTTCCAGGTAATGCAGTCTACATTATAACAACTTACTGAGTATAAAAAAATCCCTAATTTCCCACTTTCAATTATAAACTGAAAATGCTGGAAACCCTGAACTGGATAGGCAGAAAGTGTTAAGGTTCCAGTGTGGGACCATTTGGACCAGTTCCAAGAAAGTGCCTTGAACCTGAAATATTCTCATCCTTAGGTAGACACAAAATGCTGGAGTAATTCAGCGGGACAGGCAGCTTCTCTGGAGATAAGGATTGGGTGACAATTCAGGTCGAGACACAAAATGTATGCCCATTCCTTCGCTCTAGAGATGCTACCTGTCCCACTGAGTTAATCCAGCATTTTGTGTCTAACTTCGATTTAAACCAGCATCTGCAGTTCTTTCCTACACCTATTCCCATCCTTTTTCTCCAAAGATGCTGCCTAACCCATTGAGTTATTCCAGCACTTTGTGTCTATCTTTGGCATAAACCAGTGTCTGCTGTTTCCTGTTTCCACATTCATTCAGTTAACCTTTTCACAGATGCTGCCTGACCTGCTGAGCATTTCCAACATTTTCTGTTTTCTCTATAGATCTCCAGCAGTTTTTTTCATCTTTCCCAATTATTTGCATTAAGAATGACTAGCAACCCTCCTAGCATTGGAAACAGTTTTTCCCTATCTTTCCGACTGACTCTCCCCTTATTCCTATTAGGAAGTAAAATTATCTTCTCATTCATCTCTGATTTCAATCTGTCCAAGTCAGTTGATGCTTCTCACCAAATTCAGATGGGCTGTTTAGTTTCAGTAAAGTTTAGTTTAGAAATACAGCGTGGAAACAAGCCCATCGGCCCCCCTGAGTCCACGCCGACCAGCGATCTCCACACACTAACACTATCCTACACACAGTAGGGACAATTTACCATAATATCAAGCCAATTAGCCCACAAACCTGTACTTTTTTGGTGTGTGGGAGGAAACTGGAGCTCCTGGAGAAAACCAACGCAGGTCACAGGGAGAACGTACAAACTCCACACAGACTAGCACGTGTAGTCAGGATCAAACCCATGTTTCTGGCCCTGTAAGGGAGCAACTCTACCTCTGTGCCACCATGCCACCATTGGCAAAAAGTTAGTTGGGACTCAGGAATTAAAGCAGCATCTCTCTCAAATTGGTGAGGGTGAGTCAGCTTGGCACTCATCGCAGGGCCCATCTGCCATAGTAGAGAATTGCTTTTTGAATTATAATCAGGGATCTTCTCTTGGTAAGCTGCTTACATTAATGCAGTAGGTGAAGCATAACATATCTCAAGATCACAGTGTTCTACACTATAAAGTAATGAAACAAGCATTGCCAAAATTGACACGTTTCAAACCTGCAGACTATAAAAAATTCAAACAGCATAACTAAGAAGTTTGATATGCTGCAGCAGTAAATCACGCTGGTGACTGGAGCCTGAAGTCTGCAGTTCAAACATCTCTAACATTCATGTTATTAAGGGAGACGGATTGATCAGATCCTGCAAACAATAGGTGGAAGTAGGTAAACAATACAGGGAACACTTCCTTAAGAGGCACTTTTCATTCTTGCAGTGATTCACAGAGGCAAATGTTAGTGATGAAACTTGCTTTATAGGCACACTGCTTAGCAAGCATTGCAAATGATTCATCATTGGATTAGTAGTGCAAAGAAGTTAAATAAAAGCAACAGCCATCTATTTCCAGCCAAGGACCAGAAAGCCTTGCAACAGATACTGATTGGTATAACATAAACACAGAAAGATAAATTATATGTACATGAACTGCTTCTTGCCTGATGCAAGTCTGTATTTGAGAATAAAGCATGAAGGGCAGAATGATTGATTCATACTTCTTTTGATTTTTCTAGGGTGGAATTTACACAATCATGAATGCATTGAAAATGGGTATGTAGTCCATACTCTGATTCCCTAACCTCATCTCTTACGTATTCCTTTAATTTTCCTTTATAGAATTTTACTGGCACTTGAGTTGTGTGATTCTATGTTACAACCTGAACACATTTACACATGCTGTCATACACAGTGATCGTCCCTGATTCATGTACATACATACATTGACATATTGATTGAAAGGAAACGCAGCAGGTCAGACAACATCTGTGAAAAGTGAAACAGAGTTAATGTTTCAGGTCAGAGTACTTGATCAGAAGTCAATAATGTTTCATTTTCCACAGATGCTCTGACCGGCTGGGTGTTTCCAGCTTTTTCTGTTCATATTTCTGATTTCCACCATCTGTAGTTTTTCTTTTAATATTCATTTCCATTTTGTTTTTAATGACTGGGATCTATTAATAAGGATGACACTTGTCAAAACAAGCTCTATTTGTATACATTGGGTATGCAAGCAAAAATGTTTCCTGTGCCTAGTCACATGTGACAATAAAGTATTCCATTCCAATAAAGTATTCCAGAACAAGCGGTGTACAGAAGCCCACTTCCTGTTGATCATGAACTTTCTTAGTGGCCACAGAGTATTTTTCACCCTGACACAAAGAAAATATGGCAATGCCATGCATCAGTGGGAATTTCTAACAGCTGTGATCCACAGTAGCTAACAATGAATAGATCTACAGCACAGAAAGGGGGCCCTTCAACCCGCTACATCTGTACTGACCATGTTGCCCATCCACGTGAATGAAATTTGTCTGCATTAGGATTGTATCCTTCTATACCTTGCCTATTTTAATGCCTGTCTAAATGGCTCTTAAACATAGTCATTGCAACTGTTCCTACCAACAGTACCCTCTAGATATCAAGCACTCTCTGTGGAAAATTGTTATCCCCAAGTTTTTTTTTTCTTTTTGCCTTGCATATCTGTCCTTTAGTTTATGATATTCCTACAATGGGAAAAAATAATTGACTGTTTACCCTCTCTGTATCCCACATAATCCTATATATCTCTATCCGTTTACTCTTCTGCCTCCTTTTTTTCAGGGAAAACATGCCCAATTTATCCAATCTTTCCTCACAAACTAAAGTCCTTCAATCATAGCAACATCCTGAATTTCTTGGCACTCTCTCCAATGCAATCACATCAGTCCTATAGTGTGGCAATCAGAACGGCACACAATACTCTAAATTCAACGACACTCTTTATATTGATTTCTCATAATAAACAGATGACAGCGAATAATCTAACCCTAATTTTGTGTCAGGGCCCAATCCCCATTTTGCTGTTTCACAGAGGTACAATTTGTAGAGCCCTTTTTTAAATTAGGCTTCCAATACCTTTATGGAGTACAGATACCAACAACAGTACCGGATAAAATATGTTTATTCACAAGGCCTATGTTTTTTATGTGCTGTATGGTTGAACTGAAGTATAAAATTAATAGCAGAACATGACGGGTTTAAAGTGCACAGAGAACAATCATCATTATATTATTCAGGCGAATAATGCAAGGTACACAGCAGAAATACCAATAGTCTTGCAGCACCAGTTTCACTTGCTATTATATTGGACTATGCATACACACAGTTTGGGCCACAAGTAGAACAGGGCCCAACAGATGCACACAGGCAACTCTACTGTAAAGGACCACAGGGCCTCTCAAAAGCTAAGGGTGTGTTCCCAAACTCCTAATCTACCTCGTAGTGCTTGCACTCTGTCTTAACTGTAACACTAATTTCTGCAGCCTATTTTGTTTATCTATTTGCACTACCTATTTGCTTACATATCGTTTAATTGGCCTGGATAGAATGTAAAACATAGTTTTCACTGCATCTCAGTACACGTGGCAAATATAAACCAATAAAGTCAGGGCGGCACAGCTGCACAGCGGTAGAGTTGCTGCCTAATTACCCTGTCCCACTTAGGAAACCTGAGCGGAAACCTCTGGAGACTTTGCGCCCCACCCAAGGTTTCCGTGCGGTTCCCGGAGGTTGCAGGTGGTTGCCAGAGGTTGCAGGTAGTGGAAGCAGGTAGGGAGAGTGACAAAAGCCTCCGGCGACCTCCGGGAACCGCATGGAAACCTTGGGTGGGGCGCAAAGTCTCCAGAGGTTTCCGTTCAGGTTTCCTAAGTGGGACAGGGGCATTACAGTGCCAGAGATCCAGGTTTGATTCTGACTACGGGTGCTGTCTGTATGGAGTTTGTACATTCTCCCTGTGACCATCTGGGTTTTCTCTGGGTGCTCCGGTTTCCTCCCACAAAGATATACAGGTTTGTAGGTTAATTGGCTTCAGTTTTAAAAAAAAGTAAATTGTCTCTAGTGTGTAGGATAGTGCTAGTGTAGGGGGTAATCGCTGGTCGGCACGGGCTCGGTGGACTGAAGGCCGCTGTAGTTTAAAGTTCAAACCAAACAAATAAGCTTATGTGCAGCTTAAAGTGTTATTATGTCCTCCTTGTGGTGTTTACGATATAGAAGCACCAAGGGTTCTCTGTGGATGCAATGATGGGTCAGATTTGCAACCTCAACGCAATTGGCAAGAGTCATATTGTTCCTTTCAACCACTGCATTCTTCTCTCTCACAGTTCACCCTCACCACCATGATCCTCCAATGCAGTAACTGAAATGATCCCAAGACCCCTCCCACCGCTCTTGAGAAAGTTTACCCTACATTGTCCCATCACTTCAGGGAATGGTTCCATTTGAACCACTGCTACTTTAAGACCTCCACCTCCAAGAGATCACACTGATTAATATGCATGTCACATAATCGTTATGTGACCAATGCCTCATATTCTTGCAAATCATTCTCTAATGGCCCGTTCTCTTTGCTACATTAGTCTAGCAGTTTTTTTTAAGTGAAGATTTCTAGGTCTATTAATTCCAAAGACAAATAGACCAACGAACTTGTGAAGCTGCACAAGTAAACATTGCAGTTCTACTGATTCTGACCCCAGCATTTGTGTATTGATTGATTAATCATTCTGCCAATGAACTAACAAATATTGACCTTGCACAGTTGAGTAGCATTTATCTAAAAGTCTGTAATCCGCATTGATTACTTAATGGAACATCAGACCTCCACAAATCTGACAGTTTTATGTCGCTCAGCAAAGTCAAAGTGGAATAGATATGCTGATCTCATTCATGCTACACTATTTGCGATTAAAAAAAAAGTGAACCAATATGTTAAATATCAATACT
The DNA here is from genome assembly GCF_028641065.1 of Leucoraja erinaceus. Lineage (NCBI taxonomy): Eukaryota > Metazoa > Chordata > Chondrichthyes > Rajiformes > Rajidae > Leucoraja > Leucoraja erinaceus. The sequence continues at coordinate 46,898,663 of NC_073377.1, forward strand.
TTGCATTATTTACTGCTAGTTTAGCATAGTACGACTCTGCCAAATTACAAATATCAGTAACTAAAACATAAACAACCTTATGACAGTCAATAAATACATCATTTAAAGTAGAGTCAGTAGATTAAATTACATACAAGCTGTTAATAACAACATTCTCCTATTCTTTTCCTTTCAAGTGAGAGCTGGAAATGACACTCTCAGAAGCTCTGTTTTTTCTTAGTTTGCAAACATACCATGCATTGCCATAAATCATAGTGAAATGCATCATGGCACTGCTTGTTTGTGCTCAGCTTGCAACATTTTCCAAGTTAGACCAGATTATTTTTTTGGTGCTTTAAGGATTTTCACTGATTTGATAAAGCACATACACACCATGTGTTGAAAAAGTATATGCTTTAATATATATAGGAGCAGAATTAGGTCATTTGGCCCATTGAATCTACTCTGCCATTCGATCATGGCTGATTTATGTTTCCGTCTCAACCCCTTTCACCTGCCTTCTCACTGTTACTTTTGATACCCTTGCTAATCAAGAAACCTATCTTACATAGAACAGTACAGCACAGGAATGGGCCTTTCCGCCCACATTATCTGTTCCCAACATGAGGACAGGTTAAACTGAACTCATCTGCCTGTACATGATCCATATCCCTCCATTGCTTGCACTTCCGTGCCTATCTAAAAGCCTCTTAAATGCCACTATCATGTTGTGTCTTCATAGCTACTGCCCAGTAGCTCTGACATCAACAGTATTGAAGCTCTCTGGCAGAATGGTAATGGGCAACATCTGTGCCAGTCCCCAGCAATTTAGAGCCCTTGCATTTTGTCAACACGATGAAAGATGCCATCTCTCTTGAACAATATTCAGCTTTGGATCACCTTGATAATAAAGAAAACTGGTCAGTATGCTATTCATTGATGCCAGCATGATACTGAATGATACTATAATACTGAATAAGCTCAACCCTAAATATAGATCTAGATTTTGATCAGCTGCAGAAACGGGTAGAGCAATGGCACATTGAGCAGGTGTGAGGTGTTGCATTTTGAGGTTTGAGTATAGAGTTAATGACAATGTCCTTAACAGCTGTGACATGCAGAGGGATCTTGGAGTCCAAGTTTATAGTTCACTAAAGGTGGCAACACAGGTAGATAGGGTGGTAAAGAAAGCCTGTGGTATGCTTGCCTTCATTGCGAGGTGCATTGAGTACAAGAGTCCAGACTTTCATTGGGCCACATTGGGAATATTGTATGTCATTCTGGTTGCCTCGTTACTGGAAACATGTGGAAGCATTGGACAGGGTGCAGAGGAGGTTTACCAGAATGCTGTCTGTGCTAGAGGGTTTCAGTTACAGAGAGAGGTTGAATAGACTCGGATTGTTTCTCTGGAACGTCGGAGGTTGAGGGGAGACGGATAGAAGTGAATACAATTATGAGAGGCGTACATATGGTAGGCAATCAGAACTATTTTTCCAGGGTGGAAATGTCCAAAACTATAAGGTGAGAGGGGGGAAGTTTACTGGAGATGTGCAGCGCAGGTTTTATTTTTACACACACACAATGGTTGGGGCCTGGAACGCATTGCGTGGAGTGCAACTTGCAGTGGATCAAGTTTGCTTAGTAGACTGGAAATAATGTGTTCCATATATTGCTCCTCTTCCAACTATTTGATTCTTTGAATTACATTGGCTCCAGGTAAAGCAACAACTACTTCCAGCCAAAAGTACACTTCATGAGTTGACTGCGAAGAAGTCAAATCCATTGGGTTTGTGCAATTTAATGAGTAACTCATTGCAAGATCAGTACAATTCACTTTCATTGGCAAACTGTATGAGTTAAATAATGCTTTATCCATGCTTTTGGAAATTCTTTTGATCTACTATCAAGAATCATTTGTCTTGGATGCAAACAGTTGAAGAATATAGTTGAGGGGCTGCCCCACTGCGACAACCTAATCTGCGAGTTTAGAAGAGTTTGCCCTTGACTCAAACTCGCAGCATAGTCGACACATGGTCCTAGGACGTCCTATGAGGTCGCTGGAACTCTCCTTCATGCTCGACGGAATTTCCCGCATACTCGCGGCTTCAGCTAGGTCGCGGAAATCTTTCAGCATGTTGAAAAGTTTTCCACGAGTAAAAGTTGGTCGGCATGGGTCTTTGAAACTTATAGTGCAGTGGAATGGGGTCGCTATGTAGTTACAGGCAGTCGAGGGCAGCCGTAGGCAATCTCCTTCGCTGACTGGGCATCTTAATTGGCTCATTGATGTTTTCAGGACCAAGGAAAACCGACTGGTAGGTAAACTGCCCACTAAACTTTATTATCAGTTGTCTGGCTTCATAAAATTGTCTCTCCCCCTTCCTCCCCCCCCCCCCTTCCTCCCCCCTTCCTTTCCCCCCCCCCCCCCCCCCCCCCCCCCCCCCCTTCCCCCCCCCCCCCCTCCCTTCCCCTCCCTTCTCTCTCCCCCCCCTTTCTCCCCCCTTCTCCCTCCCCTCCCCCTTCTCCCCTTCCCTTCTCCCCCCCCCCCCCTTCTCTCCACCTCTTGTTATGAAGGCCAACATTCCATTAGCTTTCTTCATTGCCTGCTGTACCTGCAAGCCAACTTTCAATGACCGGTGTACAAGGACACCCAGGTCTCACTGAACCTCCCCTAACCTAACCCCATTGAGATAACAATCTGCTCCCTTGTTTTTGCCACCAAAGTGGATAACCTCACATTTATCTATATTATACTGCATCTGCCACGCATCTGCCCACACACTCAACCTGCCCAGGTCACCCTGCAACCTCCTAACATCCTCTTCACAGTTCACACTGCCACCCAGCTTTGTGTCATCTGCAAAGGTGCTAGTGTTGCTCCTAATTCCCTCTTCCAAATCATTAATATATATGGTAAACAGTTGTGGCCCCAACACCAAGTCTTTCCGTACTCCACTCGCCACTGTCTGCCATTCTGAACAGGACCCGTTCACTCCTACTCTTTGCTTCCTGTCTGCCAACCAATTTTCTATCCACGTCAACAGCCTACCCCCAATACCATGTGCTCTAATTTTAGTCACCGGTCTCCCATGCGGGACCTTATCAAAGGCTTTCTGAAAGTCTAGATACATTACATCCACTGGCTCCCATTCATCCATTTTGCTTTTCACATCCTCAAAAAATTCCAGAAGATTAGTCAAACATGATTTTCCTTTCAAAAATCCATGTTGACGGACTAATCCTTTTACTGCTATCCAAATGCCCCATTATTACCTCTTTAATGATTGACTCCAGCATCTTTCCCACCACCGAAGTCAGGCTAACTGGTATGTAATTCCCCGTTTTCTCTCACGCTCCTTTCTTGAAAAGTGGGAAAAGTGGGTTGTATTTAACTATTGCAGCCACTTGACTCCCAATGACAAAGGTTCTTGCAGTCTCTGATAATCAAAGACTTAAAAAAATGGGATTTCATGGTTTTAAGGTCAGTTTATTGTCACAAGTACCAATTAAGGTACAATGAATTTTGTGTTACCATACAGCCATACTAATTGAAAAGCAACGAGACACACAGCCACATAAAATAAAAGTTAATATAAACATCCGCCACAGCGGCTCCCCACATTCCTCACCGTGATGGAAGGTAATAAAGTCCAATCTTCTCCCACTTTATTCACCCGTGGTCGGGGCTGTCAAACCACCTGCAGTCAAGGACATCAAAGCTCCCGCAGCCGGAGATCCGAAGCTCTCGCGTCGGGGTGATCGAAATTCACTCAGTGGGACGGCTGAAACTTGGAGCTCCCAAATCGGCCTCTAACCAGGGATCAAGGGCTTCATGATGTTCACGTCCACATGCCCACAGTTGGAAATTTTCACAGTCGATGCCCGGCAAAAGGATCGCAAGCTCGACGATGATAAGTCGCGCCCGTGGTTGAAGCATCAGGTCAGTCTCCAGGAAAGACCGCGCCACTCCACGATGTTAGGCCGCAGTGGAGACGGAGATACAATACGGAAAAAAATTGCATTTCCGTCGAGGTAAGAGATTGAAAAAAATTTCCCCCAGTCCCACACTCCCCCCCCCCCATAAAACAAACCATGGAACACTATAACATACTCTTTAAGACGTACTTAAAATAATAAAAACAGAAGAAAGGACAGACTGATGGTGAAGCAGCCACTGCTGGTGCCACCCGGTGATATACTATCAAGAATCATTTGCATTGGATGCAAAATGTTGAAGAATATAGTTATTCCAAGTGACTAGCAAGTAGGAAGTATCTTTGGCCCAGATTATGCTCAATGAGACCTGCTCTCACACTCGCCCTGCCATGCCAAAGCGATTTGGAGTCATACAGCAAGGAAACAAGTCATTTAGCTAAGCTTGGCCAAGCTAACTTAAGTCTTGAAGAAGGATCCAGATGCAAAACAATGCCTGACATTTCCATTCACAGATGCTGTCTGACCTGCTGAGTCCCACCAGCAGATTGTATTTTTTGCTTGTTTAGATCGATAATAACAACCAACAAAGGAACCAGGACTGATCCCCATGGCTTGCCACTGGACACAGGCCTTCAGCATCAAAATCAGCCCATCACTACCACCCTCATACACCTTCCAACTTGCAAATTTTGTACACGATTGTCCCCCCCCTTCCCCCCGCCACCACAATCAGACTGAAGAAGGTCCAGGCCCAAAACATCACCTCTTCATGTTCTCCAGAGATGCTTCCTGACCTGCTGAGCTACTCCAGCAGTTTGTGTTGGCTTACAGTTCACTGGCTTGCCCTTGTATCCCTTCTTAAATCAAGCCACAGCTATGGCAACCCACCAGTTTTCCAGTAGCTCACCTGTGGATAAAAAAGATACAGCAACCCCTGCCAAGGCCTCCGTAATTTCTTTCTTTGTACGCAATGACGTCCTAGGATGGACATAGTCAAGCCCGAGGATTCATCCACCCGTATTATTACAGGTATTACCTGCCACAATATCAATTTGCTTTAGGACATTGCTATTCCCTTTCCTGAATTCCTAAGTTTTTGTGTCCTTCACAGGAAATAAATATGACCTTCATGTATTTGGTGATAGATGTATTTGAAAATATATTGCACGATTATTTAAAAGCATAGAATGCCATAGAATAAGCAAAAGATTTTGCTAATTTGCAAACTTGCCTATTGCTAATGTAGAAACAAGGAATTGCAGGTGTTGGTTCAATCTGAAGAAGGATCCTGACTCAAAATATCACCTACCCATGTTCTCCCGGGATGCAGCCTGACCCATTGAGTTACTCCAACACTTTGTGTCCAGCTTACAATTCCTGGCTTGCTGTTGCAGCCCTTGGCTACATTTGTTGCCTTCTGAGTGCATGTCCAGAAGGCTCTCTTGCCCACGTCTCTTTATCTGTCCCTAATGATGAGACTGGAGATGGATCAATAATGTCCTTTCTTCACGGGTGTTGGCTAGCCACCAATGCTATCTGGTCCATTGTGCCAGCATTTCCTGTATTTTGCTGCCAAGATCTACTAGCGCTTCACTCTTAGAAAGAATACCATTATATATAATCCATCAGCCTCAATTGTTCAGATGCATGCAGGTTTTATCCAATTGACCCAATCAACTTCATGACACTTTGAGTTAATGTTCTTATCTATCTGTTTCCCAAAGTGATGGCCAATTAAATCTCCAAAAATATAATGTCCTTCTTCTTTTTCTTGCGTATGGCATGCACAGCCTAAACCTGTAGGACAACTTATTCTATTTGATCATATTTGATTGTGCACGCCGGGTTGATTGCATTCGTCGAAACAGGGCAGACCATGTGAAGGTTGCAATCTTCCACCCCATATAATGTCCAATATAACTGGTATCCATATATGACAGAAAGGATACAATAAATACAGTACATCCTCCAAAAGATTCATAGAGAATTTCAACTTCCAGTATGATTGATACATTTTAACTTTTACCTTGTGATACTGAATTGGCTGCCCATTTTAAAGATACAACTTTCATATCAATTACGATTCCATTATCAACTCTTTTCCGCTTGATGGAAAAGGAGAAAATTCATCCAAAAGTCGGTGAATTGGGGTATCAAATTGCTAATTAAGTTGTTCTCTACTGAATAAACACCAGAACCGCTGGTGTAAATATCTTGGCAATAAATTTATGTCTAAAATAGTTATCTAAACCAATGATCCCAGCCTGTCCCACTTAGGCGACTTTTTAGGTGACTGCAGGAGACTATGCAGCCGCCACATGGTTATTGCTGGGGAGTCGCCTTCATGGTCATGAAGAGTTGCCACATTCGGGGAACTAGTTGTGGCCTCATTATGGTTGAAAAATGTTAAAAAATTAGCGGCAACCAGAATGAAGCCGCCATAGAGAGCAGCGAGATTTCTCGTGGCACAGGTGGGTCGCCAGGAGGTCCTAGTGGGTTGCCAGGAGGTCGAAGGTTCTCGTAGGTTCTAATCGGTGCTGACCAGTGAATTTCATTGGCTCATTGGTTAAAAAAACGTAAGCAATAGTTTTCAGAACCAAGGGGAACCGACCAGTAATGTTAATGTCTGCAGAGCTTCACACCAGTGTATCTCTGGCTTCATAAACGTTGTCTACACTCCCTCTCCCTCCTTCTCCCCCCTCTCCTCCCCTCTCCCCCCCTCTTTTAAAGGACTTACCATACAGCGCCAACGTTCCAGTTTATCGTGGCGTGTGTCTGTTTCACCTTGGCTTTGCACCGTGTGTATTTCACTCAGACAGCGCTCCTCCCTCTTGTCCTGTCCCTGCCTGCATAACAGGCTAGTAAAGGAAGCGGTGTGTGTGTGTGTGTGTGTGTGTGTGTGTGTGTGTGTGTGTGTGTGTGTGTGTGTGTGTGTGTGTGTGTGTGTGTGTGTGTGTGTGTGTGTGTGTGTGTGTGTGTGTGTGTGTGTGTGTGTGTGTGTGTGTGTGTGTGTGTGTGTGTGTGTTTCACTCTGACAGTCGCCGTTCCAGTTGCCAGTTTTTCAGGCGTCTGCCGACAAACTAACAGTCACCGGCAGTCACCTGAAAAATCACCTAAGTGGGACAGGCCCATTAGTCAATTGTATCCTTTTTCTTGACACTCAAGCTAAATGCTTCCACTGAAGAAGGGAGCTTGACATTGTTTTTTTATCTGGAAGCAAATTACTATTCCCCTCAGGAGTCTGAGTGTTGGCAGTGAGTAACAGTACAAGCTACTTGCATATCTTGTGACAATTTTCAGCTAGCTATCTGGCTGCAAAATGTCTCACAATATAAGAAAGTGGCCATCTTCAGTGACAATCCAATGGGATTTACATTGCAGTAGAACTGATATTCATATCACAAGATGTAGTCATAATGTTCCCTGTCAGGGAACGTGACATAAAATAATGACAACAACCAAGCTAGACCTCCCCCAAAGGCAGGCTCACAGATTACAAAGCACGATAAACCCATTTTGTGCAACACAAGCAGTAAAATACTTTTGTCCTGACGGGTAATCATAAGGATTGCAGCATCAAGTCAGCACTACTCATGTTTGACTCAGTTTGAGGTCAATGTAGATGGTGAGTATCTCTGGTATCACTGGGTTCCGAAAGAAGAGGTGCATTGAAAAATATTGAATGTATTTCTAAACCAAATAAAAAACAATATCACACACAGACACACAATATTTTTGAATATTGAACTGGTAGGCCTGTTGGATGAAATGCAATGGAAAGGAAATGCCCGGAATCCACGTGGGAAAGAGAGACTTCTGGACATGCACTGAGAAGGTAGCAGATACACAAAGACCAAACACATGAAGTGCTGGAGTAAATCAACGGATCAGGTAATATCCCTGGAAAACATGGACAGGCAATGGTTGGGGCCCTCTTTCAGACAAATGGGTTGAATAGCTTCCTTCGGAGGAAGGATCCTGACCCAAAACGGCACCTATCAGGCCATTTACGACCGAGATGAGGAAAACGTTTTCACCCAGAGAGTTGTGAATCTGTGGAATTATCTGCCACAGAAGGCAGTGGAAGCCAATTCACTGGCTGTTGTCAAAAGAGAGTTAGATTTGGTTCTAAGGGCTAAGGGAATCAAGGAATATAGGGATAAAGCCGGAACGGAACACTTGAATGGCGGTGATGGCTCGAAGGGCCAGATGGCCTACTCCTGCACCTATTTTCTATGTTTCTATCCATGTTCTCCAGGAATGCTACGTGACCTGTTGAGTTAATCCAGCGCTTTGTGTCTTATTGTAATAAACCAGCATCTCCAGTTTCTATATTACCTAATACCAATTACCAAATAATGTACATCCCTCCTTCCTGACACCAATCAGTTAATTAAACTGCATCCAGTCCAAACTAGGCCAGTCAGGATGCCTACAGGAACATGGACCCAGACCTCTACAGGCAGGCCAAGTACAAGCTGAGGAGAGGAATCAGAGCTGCCAAGGGAAGGTACTCTGAGAAGTTGAGGAGCAAGTTCTCATCTAATGACTCTTCTTCAGTGTGGAAGGGCTTGCAAGAAATCATCAGCTACAAGAGGAAACCCCCTCGCTCCTTGGACAATCATCAGCTGACCTGAACGAGTTCTACTGCAGGTTCGGTAAACAGAAACATAACCCGGGTACACCCTCCCCACTCCCCAATCACCACGTCACACCCACTCACAGCCTGACTCCAACATGCAAAGACTGGACCCTTCCCCTTCCAGTCCTCTCTAATCAACACCCATTTACAGCCTGACTCCAGTCGGCAAAGACTGGGACATCGTCGACTACCCACCCCCTCCTTGATGCCAAACATCAGTCTGGCCACTTCTCCATCACCAACAATAGAAATTGAGGATGTGGAGAGGCTATTTCAGAAGATTGAAAAGCCGGAAATCTCCAGGACTGGACAATGTTTCCCCCTTTACCCCCAAGATGGCACCGGTCTACACAGACTTTTTCAACCAGTCCCTGTAAACCTGTACTGTCCCTGCCTACTTCAAAGTCTCCACTATTGTCCCTGTACCCAAAATGGCAAGAATAACTGGTCTTAATGACTACAGGCTTGTCGCACTGACCTCTGTAGTTATGAAGACCCTTGAAAGGCTTGTGTTGGCCAACCTGAATAGTATCACTAACCACCTGCTGGATGGACCTCCTGCAGTTTGCATATCAGGCAAATAGATCAATGGATGACGCAGTCAACCTGGGCCTGCACTTCGTCCTCCAGCACCTAGACTGCCAGGAGACCTATGCAAGGATTTTGTTAATGGATTTCAGCTCTGCATTCAACACCATTGTGCCAGACCTACTACACTCCAAACTCTCCCAATTGACTGTGCCTGAACACCTCTGTCAGTGGATCACCAACTTCCTGACAGACAGGAAGCAGCATGTGAGGCTGGGAAAGCACATCTCGGACCTGCAGACCCTCAGCATAGGACCACCGCAAGGCTATGTACTCTCCCCTCTCCTCTACTCTCTCTACACTAACAAATGCACTTCCACAGACTCCTCTGTCAAGCTTCACAAGTTTGCGGATAACACAACCCTGATTGGACTGATCCAGGATGGGGAGGAATCTGCCTACAAACAGGAAGTGACACAGCTGGCGTCCTGGTGCCATTGCAACAACCTGGAGTTCAATGCTCTTAAGAAAGTGGAATTGATAGTAGAATTTAGGAGAGCTCCCCCTGCCCACACCCCACTCACCATCAACAACACCACAGTCACATCTGTGGAGTATTTTAAGTTCCTTGGAACCATCATCTCCAAGGACCTTAAATGGGGGCCACCATCAACTTCACAGTCAAAAAGACCCAACAGAGGACTTCATGTACTTCCTGCGGCAGCTGAGGAAGCGCAATCTGCCACAGGCAATGATGGTCCAATTCTACACGGCCATTATAGAGTCTATTCTCACCTTCTCCATTGTATTGTATTGTATTGTATTGTATATCTTTATTGTCATTTCCTGAGTATTCACATACCCAGAGGAAACAAAAAAAACGTTGCTCAACCAGAGTCCATTCAGTGTGCATTAAAAATAAATAGAAATAAAAATACATATATCATGAACAAATTTAACACTCTACTAAACATTCAACAGGCGTTCCGATCGGCAGCGGCACGACAGTAGCTCTGCTGCAGTGTGTCCAGGTTGGTGGTTGGTGCGCGATACTTTGGCAGGGGGCAAAGTCCGTTTAGCAGTCTTATAGCCTGTGGGAAGAAGCTGAGGAGCATCCTGCTGGTTTTGCAGCTAATGCTCGTGTACCTCTTCCCAGATGGCAGGATGGAGAATATGTGATGCGATGGGTGGTAGGGGTCTTTGATGATGGAGATGGCTCTGCTGATACATCTCTTCCTGTATATGTCCAGCAGGAAAGGGAGTGGAGCACCAATAATCCTGCTGGCGGTCTTCACAATCCTGTCTAGTTGGTGCCGTTCGTACGGCTTGCAGCTCCCGAACCAGGAAGTGATGCCGTAGGTCAATGTGCTCTCGATTGTCCCCCTATAAAAAGGTCATGGTCTAGTTTGGCTCAGCCACCAAGCATGACATCTGGAGGCTGCAGCTGAAAAGGTTATTGACTGCAACCTTCCCCCCATTGACAATCTGTACACTGCAAGGGCCAGGAAACGTGCGGGTAAAATCATCTCTGACCCCTCTCACCCTGGCCACAAACTCTTTGAATCACTTCTCTCTGGAAGGCGACACCAACTGTCAAATCTGCCACAGCCAGACATAAAAACAACTTTTTTCCACGAACAGTAGCTCTACTCAATAACCAAAAGTCTGTAGCTTCCTTTTGCTCTGGTATTTTATTTCATTCATATGGTTAAACTATAATATTTTATCCTTAATGTTTTAATGTTTTATGTTTTATTCTTAAACTGTATGTCGTGTTGTTACTTGCGAGTGGAGCACCAAGGCAAATTCCTTGTATGTGTACATACTTGGCCAATAAATTTAAACTTAAACTTATTATGATTCGCCAGCCACATTTCTATCAACCAAAATTAATACCGAGGGTTTAAAATGCTTCACTTTAACCTTAAACCTATGCCCTCCAGTTCTCGATTTCCCTACTCTTGGCAAAAGATTCTGTGCATTTACCCAATCTAGTCCTCTCATGAAACTGTATAAGTCTATAAGATTGTCCCCCATTCTCCTGCGCTCCAAGGAATAAAATCCTAACCTGCTCAACCTCTCCTTATAGCTCAGGCCCCCGAATCCCGGCAACATCCTCATAAATCGTCTCTGCAACCTTTCCAGCTGATCTTTCCTATCACATGGTGACCAAAACTAAACACACTACTCTAAATATGGCCTCATCAATGTCTTATACAACTGCAACATGACCTCCCAACTTCTATACTCAATACTCTGCCTGATCAAGGCCAATGTGTCAAAATACTTTTTGACCACTCTATCTACATGCAAGGCCACGTTCAAGGAATTCCTAGATTCCTCTGCTCTAGTAACTCCCCAGAGCACCACCATTCACTGTGTAGGTCCTGCCCATGTTAGGCTTCGCAAAATGCAGAACCTCACATCTATCTGTATTCAACCATTCCTCTGCCCACCTGGCCAACTGATCAAGATCCTGCTGCAATTTGTGACAACTAGTCCCACTATCTACAACACCACCCATTTTTGCGTCATCTGCAAATTTGCTAATCATGCTATGGACATTCTCATTCAAATAATTGATATAGAAGAAAAACAGCAATGGACCCAGCACTGAACCCTGAGGCATACCACTGTTCATAGGCCTCCAGTCTGCAAAACAAACTTCCACCATCACTCTCTGCTTCCTATCCATTTAGCTACCTCTCCTTGGATCCCACCAAGTCCTCTGATTCGTGATTCCCCTACTCCGGGTAAATCACTCAGTGCATTTACCCTATCTATTCCATCTATCTACCTCCGTCTAGAAGTTTGCAGATAACACCGGTTCACATACAATGATGAGACAGAGTAGAGGAAGTAGATTGAGAACTTAGTAACAATCTCTCCCTCAATGCAGCAAGCCAAAGAAACAAATTATCGACAATAGAAATTGGTGGAGTTCATGATCGAATCAGCAACATGGGGCGGCTCAGAGTTGCTGACTTACATCGTCAGAGACCCGGGTTCAATCCTGACTACAGGTGTTGACTATATGGAGTTTGCATGTTCTCCCTGGGGCAAGGGGGTGGGGGGGTGTAAGTAGAAGTTACTTAAGATTAGAGAATTCAATCATCATACGTTGGGTTGTAAGCCACCCAAGCAAAATATGAGGTGCTGTTACTCCAATTTACGTGTGATCTCACTCTGGTGATGAAGGAGCCCAGGATAGAAAGGTCAGTATGGGAATGGAAAAGGGCATTGAAACAGTTGGCAACCAGTAGATTCCATTGGCCTAGGCAGACCGAGTGTAAGTGTCCAGAGAAACGGTCACCGAGTCTGTGTTTGCTCTCACCAGTGTACAGGAACCCACATCGGGTATACCGAATACAGTAGATGAAGTTAGAGGAGCTACATGTTAACCTCTGTCTAACCTGAAAGGACTGTCATGTTACATGGAAGGAGTCGAGGGAGGAGGTAAAAGAGCAGGTGTTGCATCTCCTGCGTTTGCAGGTGTAGGTACCTGGGGAGGTGGTGCTATGCGTGGGAAGGGATGAATTAACCAAAGAACTGCGAAGGGAACGGTCTCTGCAGAAGGCGTTTAGGGGTGGAGATGGGAAGATGTGTTTAGTTGTGGGCTCCCTTGGGAGGTGACGCAAATGTTGGAGGATAATATGTTGGATGTGGAGGCTGTGAAAGTTGAGGAGCAGGAGATAGGTTTTGTTGAATAAGTTAGGGGGGGGGACAAGAGATACTGTTGACATAAGTTAGGTCATCTTTGATTCTCTGGAGCGCAGAATGAGGTTTCGGGGGTCCTTGATAGAGGTCAAGTACAAATGATGAGGAGGGAGTAAGACAGAGTTGATGTGGACAACGCTTTTCCCCTTTTGAATAGGGAAGATTCAAAACAAGAGGACATGACTTCAGAATAAGGACACAGAAGTTTTAGGGAGTACACAACATGAGGGGAACTTCTTTACTCAGAGAGAAATCAATCGGCTGTGGATCTGATGCTTCATGTGGAAGTGGTGGAGGCAGGTACCTTCATGGTATCATTTAAAAACTAAATCTGCCTGATAGGATCATATGGATGAGAAGGGATGTGGAGGGTCTAAAATGCCTATGAAATGCAGGCAGGTGGGACTAAATGACAAAAACAGTTGTTCGGCACGGACTTGTAGGGCCGAGATGGCCTGTTTCCGTGCTGTAATTGTTATATGGCTATATGGTTATATGGATGTGGAGGCTGGTGGAGTGAAAGTTGAGGAGCATGGGAACTCCTGTCTTTGTTGTATCTGGTGGGGGGGGGGGGAGCAAGAGCAGTACTGCGGGACACAGATGCGACACATGTGAGGGCCTCATCTTAAACTTGACAGCCTACATTCCCTGAAGAATGAGGACATTTCGGATGTCCTAGTATGGGAGCAAGTACAGCAGAGACCGAGGAAATTGGAGTAAGGAATAGCATCTTGGCAACGGTAGCCACCTTTTGGTTTTCCATGGCAGTTAAAGAATAGGCTGCCTCAGAATAAAGACACTGTTATTAGTGAGTACACTGAACATAGAGCAAAAATGGTTTACACAGCGAGAGAAATCAATCAGCTGATGATCTGTATGCTTCATGCTCAGTGACCTGGTTACAGTTATGATACCTTCATGCTAATATTGACCAAACTAGCAGCATCTGCCTGCACAGGATCCGTATGCCTTAATTCCCTGCATGTTCATGTGACTGTCTAAAATGCCTCTAAAATGTCACTAACATGTCTTTTTCCACCATCACCTTTGACAACACATCCAAGGCACCCACAACACTTTGTGAAGAAAACTTGTCACACACATCACATTTACGCTTTAGCTCTCTCACCTTAAAGCTAGAGTTTGACTGTTCTACCCTGAAAAAAGGAGCTACCCTTTAGGAGCAGCTACAAGTAGGAGCAGCTTGGAGGGGCAGCTATAAGTATCTATCCTTTCTATGCTTCTCATCATTTTATAAACTTCTATTCAGTCTCTCTTCTTCTAAACTTCTACTAGGTTTTCCTTTGGCCACTGATGACCCAGAGAAAACAACTTATGTTTGTTCAAACTTTCTTTACACAATCCTCTCTCATCCAGACATCATGGTGAAACTCTACTGAATGCTCTCCAATACCTACATGGGGGTTCTTGAATCTGGTGTTACACACTTTCAAGCCTTTGTATTTTCTCCCCAATTGGCGAGGGGAGATAATGGGTCTGTCCCACTTACACAATTTTTTCGGCGACTTGCTGGCACTCGTCATAGTCACAGCAGGTCGCCAAAATTGTTCAAAATGTAGAAAACCCAGCGGCGACCAGAAAAGGGTACGACTCACTGGGTCACTACTCACGACCCCACAGGCGTCACCCTGCGGCATGCCGGTAAGTCGGCGAAAAAATCGTGTAAATGGGACAGGCCCTTGAGGGAACGACTCGGATATGGGTGATTATTTAGGCTGCGTCCCAAGGCAGAGTGATAGAGTTGAAGGAACTGGGGCTGGTTTGCGTGTTGGACTGGCCTACATCCGCAACTCTATAATTTGTTATGGTCTTGGATAGAGGAGTTGCCATGTCAAGCTGTGCTGCATCCCAATAGGATGCTTTTTATAATGCATGTGTCGAAATTGTTAAGACTCATTGAAGACATGCCAAATTTCCTTAGTCTTCTCAGGAACAAAAGCATCAATGTGCTTTTTTGCCTGTAGTGTCAATGTGGTTGGACCAGAACAAATTGTGGGCCATATTCACACTTAGTAATTTAAAACTCTCAACCATCTCCACTTAAGCACCACTGATGTAGACTGGGGCATATATTCCAACCAACTTTCTGAAATCAATGACCAGCTCCTTCTTTTTGCTGATATTGAGGGGCAAATTGTTGGCTTGCCACCATGCTACTAAGCACCATTTCCTTCCTCTACTTCCTCCTGTCACCCTTGAGATCCGGCCCACCATGGCAGTGTCATTTACAAGCTTGTTAATGGAGTTAGAGCAGAATTTGATTGCACAATGATGTGTGTATAGGGTGTATAGGGATCTACCCTCTTTGCTGGTTTGCCACATGAAGTGAGCTAGTGACGGAGCTCAAGATCCCGATGTACACTAATGCTAATAATGTTTCTGCTATTAACTATATACTTTCTCTGTACATTTGACCTCCCAAAGTGCAACATCTCACACTTGGCCAGTTTAAACCCATCTGCTATTTCTCGATCAATATTAGCAAATGATCTAAATTCTGCTGTCTCCATAAGATCATAAGATGTAGGAGCAGAATTAGGCCTTTCAGCCCATCGAGTCCACAACGCCATTCAATCATAGCTGATCTATTTTTCCATCTCAACCCAAATGCACCTGCCTTCTCCCCTTTGGTACCTTTTTCACATAACTCCACCAAATTTTGTGTTGCTTGTGAACTCACTAATGAGCCCCCTACATTTATATATCATGGCTTGGCTTTACATGCATAAATAATAAAATATTACATCTTAGTGTACATCTTGGTGGAAGCAGAAACATTCAACATGTTTAAAAAGTAATAGTAGGTATGTTGCAAAACTTATCTTCAGCGGTGCTGCAGTTCTGCCGCTGCCCGTGTGCGCAATTTTGGCGCCTTTGAGAGGGGGGCGGGTTTAAAATGCCGTTTTCCCTAGGCTGTTAAAAGCAATGTTGTTCAGCCTACTTAGTTGCTGACGAAAAATCGCTGCGAAATTCGTTCACTGCTGCTATTTTTAAACTAAATTGGGTTATTTAATGGCTATAGTAGATGAAAAATCATCCTCTAAAGCCACGGACGCCGACAACGGGACGGATCTTATGTAGGGGACAAGGCAAGGTAGGTTGTTTATTTTTACATTAAAAGGGCTTCTTAAGATCCCTTTATTCAAAATTTTAAGTTGCGAATACGTGGCTTGGGGCCCATTCAATCCCGCAGTATCTTTCATGCCGCATATGGGCTTCAAATCCACCGCAATGGCAATGTTCCAAACCATCGCGTTCGAGAAAAACCCACTCGCAAGCTGATTTATATGGCCATTAATTTACAGCAATTGAACACTAAATCCCTTCCATTCGGCCTATCAATTAATGTAAATGAGATTTAAAAATCATGTTTTATTGTGAATTCTTGTGTGAATGTTCTTTGGACACTTAGGCTATTTAAAAATGTTAATATTTTCTAAAGAAATGGATAGATGTTTAGATCTAGTAATTGAATTTTGGAATTAGCTACAATTGGGTAACTAACTAATTATATGCTTTAATTTCAGGTTATACAAGTAAGATTGTTTAATATTTGTTTCAGAATGCTTCTATCTATAATAACTGAAAATGTATTTCAGTTATCTTAATTTTTAATAAAGTTATGGCCATTTCAGAGTCCTTGATCACAACTTTTGTGTTAAGTCAATGGAAAATCAATAGAGAACAAGATGCTAATTTCCGAGTATGAAAATGGCCATATCTTTTTTAATACTGAAGATATGAAAGTGAATTAGGTGTCAAATTAAACTTCTTTTTATGTTTTATCTGATGGAATAAATTGCAGACTTGATTTTTAAAATCTGAAAATTTTGTAACATTGCTAGTAATAGCAGCTGAAAAACTGCTGCCCACGAGGCTGAGGATCCAGGGATTATGATGTTTATGAAATGTTATTGGTTCCAATGCATGTATACATTCAATACTGGCTTCTTTCAGTAAAATATATTTTTTTTGATTGCATGAATACATTGCTTTATATTTATCTAGGGCACCTTCTCAATGATCCTGTTTCTTAACACCAGTGCAGATAAAATAGTAAAACTTCTCCAGCTACCGTAACAGAAACACGGTACATAGTTGTATTTAGCTTAAAGACTGAAAATCAGAACCAGAGTATCGTTATCTCTAGTTTAGTTAATGTTGTCTCTAGTTTAGTTAATGTTGATGTCCTGATATTACTATATATATTATTTAAATATAACTACAACAAAATATTGCCTTTGAATCCATTTCTCATTATTTTTATCTCTCAGTGTGTTATATTTCAGTGCTTATCTGGGTGATTTCTACCACTTGTCAATGAAAAATAATGCTCTGACCTCTAGTAATTCCAAGGTTAGTCTCTCACAACCTCAAATAAGAGCTTCCCTTGGTGCCAGAATCAACCAGTCGGGAGCTTTCTAAAGTTCTTTCTTTAACTTAGCAAAGCTGCAGGCACCAAATATAATGGGATGAAAAAACACAATAGGACACAATACTCGACTGCTAGTCTATATTAATTTTCTTATTGCTAAAAGGGGCTCGATATACCTTGTTTTTCTCAATGGACATCACATAGATCTCAACAAATTGAATGAGACATGGAACATAATGCACCAACTAGATCTTGGACAGGAAGCCATAAATAGATCAGGAATCCGAACCCCCCAGCCAAAAGTGTCAAAACTGGGACTGGCATCAAAGACTAATGTTTTCATTCATTTTCCTTCCAGCAATGAATAAAATTGAACAAGAGAAATATCTGCTTCCCTTGTCTGCCCACCGTATCGTGAAATTCAGCCAGCTGTGATAAAAAACGTTTGCTTTTAAATGAATCATGCCAACACAATAACCATGCAACACACAGATTAAGTTCAAATCAATGACATGACCAAGGCCTGCATCAATATGTTCCAAAGTGCAAAAATTGCTCACAGTCAAGAAAGATTCATTCAATAATGTACGATGTGAGGTGACTACTGGGCATCATGCTGAGCTTGTGCGATGGCCCCTGCTCAACCATTGTGCTTGCTACTTCAGTAGACATCAGAATTTAGTAATACTGTCAACATTCATCAGACTCTCAAAGTTAGAATGTAACTGTAATGTTTGCTTTAATATTTAGACTTATTTGGCTTAATTTTCCAATGGCCAATTTTAAATCTATTGAAATTTACTATCAACTCCCTTCAATTCCGCACAGTAATGTTAGAATTTTCACAAACATTTTTCTGGGACTTTGAAACTTTGAATGTGTATATAATTAGAAATAAATAATGTAAACATTAGAGTGCTTTGAAATAATTGCGATTGTAGCATTAAAGCAGTGACGAAAGCTAATGGAATGTTGGCCTTCATTGCAAGAGGATTTCAGTATAGGAGTAAAGAGGTTCTTCTGCAGTTGTATAGGGCTCTGGTGAGACAACATCTGGAGTATTGTGTACAGTTTTGGTCTCCTAATTTGAGGACAGACATCCTTGTGATTGAGGCAGTGCAGCATAGGTTCACGAGATTGATCCCTGGGATGGCGGGGCTGTCATATGAGGATTGAAAAGACTAGGCTTGTATTCACTGGAGTTTAGAAGGATCAGGGGGGATCTTATAGAAACATATAAAATTATAAAAGGACTGGACAAGCTAGATGCAGGAAAAATGTTCCCAATGTTGGGCGAGTCCAGAACCAGGGGCCACAGTCTTAGAATAAAGTGGAGGTCATTTAAGACTGAGGTGAGAAAAAACCGTTTCACCCAGAGAGTTGTGAATTTATGGAATTCCCTGCCACAGAGGGCAGTGGAGGCCAAGTCACTGGATGGATTTAAGAGAGACTTAGATAGAGCTTTAGGGGCTAGTAGAGTCAAGGGATATGGGGAGAAGGCAGGCACAGGTTATTGATAGGGAACGATCAGCCATGATCACAATGAATGGCGGTGCTGGCTCGAAGGGCCGAATGGCCTCCTCCTGAACCTATTTTTTATGTTTCTATAAATGTGAATATGTTATTTCTAAATATTATTCAACATACAATATAAATTAATATAAAATATCTATTTACTAAAGTTTGAAGAAGTGTCTCGACCTTAAATGCCACCTATTCCTTTTCTCCAGAAATGATGCCTGATCGGCTAAATACTCTAGCATTTTGTTCTATCTTCTATTTATTAAATATAGTTTTGATTAAATGTCCAGAACCAGGGGCCACAGTTTAAGGATAAAGAGTAAGCCATTTAGAACGGAGACGAGGAAACACTTTTTCTCACAGAGAGTGGTGAGTCTGTGGAATTCTCTGCCTCAGAAGGCGGTATAGGCAGGTTCTCTGGTTGCTTTCAAGAGAGAGCTAGATAGGGCTCTTAAAAATAGCAGAATCAGGGGATAAACGGGGAGAAGGCAGGAACGGAGTATTGATTGGGGATGGTCAGCCATGATCACATTGAGTGGCGGTGCTGGCTCGAAGGGCCGAATGGCCTACTCCTGCACCAATTGTCTATTGTTCATTGTTTAAAATAATTATAAATTGAACTGGAACAGTTTGCACCATCATCTCAGTACATTTTTAGAGTCATAAAGCACAGAAATAGGCCCTTCTGCCCAACTTTCCCATGCCAACCAAGATGCCACATCTACACTCGTCCCACATCCTCACATTTGGTCCATTTCCCTCGAAACCTTTCCTATACAATCAACAAACTTGTACAAATGTTAGTCCCCTACATTGAGGAAGGACATTCTTGCTATTGAGGGAGTGCAGCGTAGGTTTACAAGGTTAATTCCAGGGATGGCAGGACTGTCATATGCTGAGAGAATGGAGTGGCTGGGCTTGTATATTCTGGAGTTTAGAAGGATGAGAGGAGATCTTATTGAAACCTATAAGATTATTGCGGGTTTGGACACGCTAGAGGCAGGAAACATGTTCCCGATGTTGGGGGAGTCCAGAACCAGGGGCCACAGGTTAAGAATAAGGGGTAAGCCATTTAGAATGGAGACGAGGAAACACTTTTTGACACAGAGAGTTGTGAGTCTGTGGAATTCTCTTCCTCAGAGGGTGATGGAGGCCGGTTCTCTGGATACTTTCAAGAGAGAGCTAGATAAAGCCCTTAAAGATAGCGGAGTCAGGGGATATGGGGAGAAGGCAGGCACTGGGTACTGATTGGGGATGATCAGCCATGATCATATTGAATGGCGGTGCTGGCTCGAAGGGACAAATGGCCTACTCCTGCACCTATTATCAATTGTCTATTGTCTATTGTCCAAATGTCTTTTAAATGCTTTTAAAATGTTGTATAATTTTGTTATATAATTCTTGATAATCTGGTGAGTGTAAATTCTCACTTTCCTTTTGTTTTGGATGCAACTGTAAATTATCTTTTCAAATTAATGTTCAAATTAAAAAAAGGTAATTTCCGTATTTTTGTGGTTTAAAAATAATAAATCCAAGAATAATGGGGGAAAATGTATTCTATCAAATAGCTTTACAAATTATATTCATTGTTCTGCAACAATTTATGAAAATACAAATAAAAAAATTAATATGATATGCTATGTCTATAAAGAATGCTATTGTCTAATATCGAAGGTCCGAATGGTCTACTCCTGCACCTGTTATCTATTGTCTATTGTCTATTGTCTATCAGTATATGTCAACAAAAAGGTATTCTTTTAACTTTTTGACATTTAATCTAATGAAATTATTTGGTACCAATGCTTCTTTGAGGATTATTACATGAACCATGACAATCAATTTAAAATGATCTCATGAGAGTAGGATGACAGATAATTCATATCAGTCTCTTTAACATCCCAATAATCTCCTCCAATGCCAAGGAAATAATCTTTGATATTTTCAATTTAAAAAAATGAAGGAAAGCAACTGGTTGTCAAACATCTGATGAAATAAGTTTTATAGTATCAGGAATCTATCTTTTAGAAGCACCATGAGTCATCAGGTTAGTTAAAAGCTGAGAACTTCTTGGTTGCAGAATTGTGATTTGAATTAAATATTATTTATCTCTTGAGATGATGAAGTATCGTTATTAGATTATGGTTTTTCACTCAGTGTCTGCAAAGTGATTCAGGGATAAAAAAGGCTTTGAAAAGCATAATGTAAATACAAATTCTTTATTATTTTTCTTATAATTGTATGTAAGTGGTCAACATTTCCTGGTATTCTTTATTTGCCCTCGAGAGGTGCTGATGAGCTGCCTTATCCAATCACTGCAGTAAATCACTCTATTGCTCTGTAAGGGCAGTTGTTTTAGGATGTGGACCCAGGATGATGATGGGACAATGATATATTTCCACATCAGCATGGAACATACCATAAAAAGACATTTGTAAATGCTTTGTGCCCAGTACCTTTGCCCTATCTGAGGGTTGGGAGATGCCGTCAAATAAGAATTGTCATTGCCTTGGTGCGTAATGTAAATGACAGATATTGCAGCTACAATGTGCCAGTAACGGAAGATGTGAATGCGTAAAGTGACGGATTGGGCAGCAATCAAGTTGAATGCTTTGACCTGGATAATGCAGAGTTTCTTGAATGGTGTTGGAGCTGTACTTATTTGTGACAGGAGAATCCCCCTCATTCCAGGCTTTATGGGTGGGAGGAAAAGTTTATTTGCAATTATGGGGAGACCCTCATTGCATTTTTCATAACTTCTAATTACCCAAGCAATGCTTTGTAGTAGATTTAGTTAGCTTTCCATAAGAAGTTAAGGATAGGTGATTCAATCGTAGTAATCGTGTATTGCCTTTCCGTTGACTGGATAGCTCGCCACAAAAAGCTTTTCACTATACCTCAGAATATATGTCAATAATGTGGCGGCTCCTAAGGGTCGTGCCATTATAGTGCCGAACCCCTCGACACAGGAGTGGCGCAGTCCGGAGGCGGTCCTTAGCCGGAGGGTATAAAAGGCAGGGTTTGGGTGCCATCTTTTCCTGGTTTCGTCTTCCCCTGAACCGGGAGGAATTAAAGTAAAGTGCTTCTCAAACTTCAGACTACTTGCCTCATTTTGAGACCCACGCACTACATTGGTGACCCCCGACGCTCCATTGGCATCATGATGGAGACAGAACAAAGCCCTACCTCCTCACACGCCAGCCCAACCCTGTCTCTGGACGCGGTCTCCGTGAAACTGCCCAGCTTCTGGACCACACGGCCGCTCATCTGGTTCCAGCAGGCGGAGGCCCAGTTCAACCTGCGGGGCATCACGGTCGATGCCACCCGCTTCTATTACCTGGTGGGAGCCCTCGACCAGGATGCGGTGGAAGAAGTATCGGACTTCCTCGCAGCCCCCCCGGACAATGATAAATACCTCGGCCTGAAACAGCTCCTGCTCCAAATTTACGGACTAAGTAGGATGGAGCGGGCAGGTAGGATCCTGCATATGGGTGGCCTGGGCGACCGGCGGCCATCTACCCTCCTAAAGGAAATGGTGGCGTTATTAGACGGGCACACGCCGTGCCTGTTGTTCGAGTACACTTACCTGCATCTGCTGCCGGCCTACATTAGGTTGCAACTCACCGACGCCTCGTTTGCCGACCTTCGGGCCCTCGGGAGGCGCGCCGACGCCATGTGGTTGGCGCGCCCTGATGACGTCAGCGCGCTGGGCGTCAGCAGAGACGAGGTCGTGCTGAGGTCGACGCGCCCGGATGACGTCAACGCGCTGGCCGTCGGCAGGCACGCCGATGACGTCAACTACCTGGCCGTCGGCAGGCACGCCAATGACGTCACCCCAGCAGCTCCCCATTTCCTCCGGTGGGGCGGGGGAGCTGTGGAAGGAGTGACAGCTCCAGCCCGACGGCCCGCTCGATTACCCCCAGCGGCAGTGAGGGGTACTGCACCTGCAGTCCAGCACCAGCAAGCTGCAGGCACCACCAGCAGGGGCAGGCAAGCTCCAAATAGCACCAACACAAGGAGCTGGTGCTATTGCCATCAGCGCTGGGGTGCTGCAGCACGACAATGCCGCCAGCCATGCACGTTCCCGGGAAACGCCTGGGCCGGCTGCCAATAGTCCCCGCGCGTGGCCGGCCAAATTCACCGCCTTTTCGCTTGGGATCGGCGCTCCGGGACCCGCTTCCTCGTGGATACAGGAGCGGAGCTAAGCGTCCTGCCCCCTTCGCTGGCCGACATTCGTTCCGGTAAGCGGGGACCCGTCCTCACCGTGGCGAACGGCAGCCCCATCCGCACATATGGACTGCGCATGGTTCCCATCGTGCTCGGCTCCTGCCATTTTTCATGGAACTTCACCGTTGCCGACGTCTCCCAACCATTGCTCGGGGCCGATTTTCTCCGGGCGCATTCCCTCATGGTGGACGTTGGGCGTCAGCGTTTGGTCAACGCCACTACAATGGAGCCGATCACGTTGCGCTTGAGTCAACCGGTGGGACGGCCACTGGCGTCCGTGGACTCCCGATTCGCACGAATCTTGGCTGCGTTCCCGGACATTCTCACTCCGCAGTTTCATTCAGCAACCCCCAGCCACGGAGTTGTACATTATATCCCGACTACCGGCCCACCACTCCATGCACGAGCACGACGACTGCCACCAGATAAACTGCGTCTGGCACGGCGGGAATTCCGCACGATGGAGGCCTTGGGGATCGTTCGCCCTTCGAGCAGCCCTTGGGCGTCCCCACTCCACATGGTCCCTAAGTCAAGCGGGGGCTGGCGACCTTGTGGGGATTACCGACGGCTGAACGCTGCAACAACAGCGGATCGATACCCCGTACCCCACATCCAGGACTTCACGGCCCATTTGGCTGGGGCCACATTTTTTTCAAAAGTGGATCTGGTGCGGGGTTATAATCAGATCCCGGTTCACCCGGATGACGTACCCAAGACGGCTACCATCACGCCATTCGGGCTTTACGAGTTTACTCGGATGCCGTTCGGCCTCAAAAACGTTGCACAGGCCTTTCAGCGCCTCATGGACGGGGTGTGTCGTGACCTCGAATTCGTGTTCGTGTACCTGGACGACATCCTGGTGGCCAGCCGCTCGCAGCAGGAACACTGCGCTCACCTTCGACAGCTCTGTCAGCTGCTCAGCGAGCATGGTTTGGCCATCAACCTGGACAAGTGCCGTTTCGGGGTTAACGAAATTGACTTTCTCGGCCACCGCGTGACTGCGCAAGGCGCGGTTCCCCTGCCTGACAGGGTTGACGCCATCCGTCGGTTTCCCCGCCCACGCACGGTGCGTGGCCTGCAGGAATTTGTCGGCATGGTGGCATTCTACCATCGTTTCGTGCCATCCGCGGCCCACATCATGCGGCCCCTGTATCAACTTCTGGCGGGTGGGCAGCAAAAGAGCGTTGAGTGGACCCACGAGGCGGAGGCAGCTTTCGACGGCGCGAAGGAGGCCCTTGCTCGGGCCGTGCTGCTGGTGCACCCGCGGGAAGATGCCCCAACTGCTCTCACTGTGGACGCCTCGGAGTCGGCAGTTGGTGCTGTACTGGAGCAGCTGACGGGCGGAGTTTGGCGGCCTCTGGCCTTCTTCAGTCGGCACCTCAACCGCGCGCAGACCAAGTACAGCGCGTTCGATCGTGAGCTCCTGGCTCTGTACCTGGCTGCGCGCCATTTTTGTTACTTCCTGGAGGGCCGCCCGTTCACCGCCTACACCGACCATAAGCCGCTCACTTTCGCCCTGCAGAAGGTTTCCGACCCCTGGTCCGCATGTTAGCAGCGGCAGTTGGCTTACATCTCCGAGTACACCACAGCCATCCACTACGTCAAGGGGAAAGAGAACCGGGTGGCCGACGCATTGTCCCGCCCTGCTATAAATGCCGTGTTCGAGGTGGCGCCCGGATTGGACTATTCTGCTCTGGCGGCGGCGCAGCTCACGGATGACGAGGTGCCCACCTACCGGACTGCCATCTCCGGCCTCCGTCTTGAGGATGTCCCTCTCGGTCCTGGGGGTGTGACAATCCTGTGCGATGTGTCGTCCGGTCAGCCGCGCCCCATCGTCCCTGCCACCTGGCGCCGCAGAGTGTTCGAGGTCATCCACGGACTGGCTCACCCATCAATCCGGGCGACAACGGCACTGGTGGCAGCTCGCTTCATGTGGCACGGTCTGCGCAAGCAAGTTGCCCATTGGGCTCGCACCTGCATCCCGTGCCAGATGGCAAAAATCCAGCGCCATGTCCGCGCACCTCTCCAGGAGTTCGGTCTACCTCACCGGCGGTTCGACCATCTCCACGTGGACATTGTGGGGCCTCTTCCACCGTCCAGGGGCATCACCCACCTTTTGACCATGGTGGACCGCTTCACGCGGTGGCCGGAGGCCATTCTGTTGGCTGACACCTCATCGGCTACGTGTGCTCGTGCGTTGTCTGCGCACTGGATTGCTCGCTTCGGGGTGCCGGCGCACATCTCCTCCGACCGGGGGCCACAGTTCACCTCCGAGCTGTGGTCAGCCATGGCTCGCTTGCTGGGGGTGCAGCTGCACCACACCACGGCTTACCACCCGCAGGCTAACGGTCTGGTGGAGAGGTTCCACCGGCAGCTGAAGGCGGCATTGAAGGCACGACTCACCGGCCCGGACTGGATGGACGAGTTGCCGTGGGTCATGCTGGGCATCCGGACCGCTCCCAAAGAGGACTTGGCCTCATCATCGGCGGAGCTGGTGTACGGGTCGACACTCACAGTGCCCGGGGAGTTCGTGCCGTCGGCGCCGGAGCAGCAGGAAACGCCCTCCTCCACCCTTCAACGCCTTCGCGAGCGAGTTGGCAGGCTCGCACCCGTCCCAATGTCCCGCCATGGGACATTTCGCCCACACGTGCCAATGGCCCTCACGGACTGCCCATACGTCTTCCTGCGCCGTGATGCCCACCGGACGCCACTCCAGAGGCCGTTCGAGGGCCCGTTCCGGGTGCTGGAACACAGGCAGTCGACTTTTGTCCTGGACATGGGGGGCCGGCCGGAGGCCGTGTCGATTGACCGTTTAAAGCCGGCGCACCTGGACATTGACCAGCCGGTGCTGGTTGCTCAACCTCGGCCCCGAGGGCGCCCCCCCTCACGACTCCCTCCACCTGTCACTCCACCTGTCCTCCCGCCGGCCCCTCGACCTGTCCCTCCACCTACGCCCCCGCAAGCCCCGGGATCTGCTGACTTCCGCACGCGGGCCGGCCGGGTCGTGCGCCCGCCGGTGCGTTTTGTGCCTCTGGTTCTGGGGGGGGGGGGGGGTCCTGTGGCGGCTCCTAAGGGTCGTGCCATTATACTGCCGAACCCCTCGGCAAAGGAGTGGCGCAGTCCGGAGGCGGTCCTTAGCCGGAGGGTATAAAAGGCAGGGTTTGGGTGCCATCTTTTCCTGGTTTCGTCTTCCCCTGAACCGGGAGGAATTAAAGTAAAGTGCTTCTCAAACTTCAGACTACTTGCCTCATTTTGAGACCCACGCACTACAATAAATTAAATTAAACTAAATTTTTAAAAAAACAATGTCATTCATATCAAGGGGCAAGACACTAAATGAAATAACATGATCTAGTAAAGGTACCAGATTATTCCATTACACAAATAATATTTTATTCAATAGGACTCTCCTACTAGTGATGGTTAATGCCTGTTAAAATGTGACAGAAAATCTATGTTTGTCCAATTCTGTATTTTGTCCAGGTTTTATTGAGTGCATATTTCCTAATGGAATGGACACTTGCGAAATCATCACCAAATATCCCAACCTGAGGAAAGATTATTGATGGAGATGAAAAAGATCATATCCTGAAAACTTCCCTGAACAAATATCTGCAATCCTGAGGCAAGGGTGATAGCTCTCTCATAACCAGAATCATTTTCCTTTATACAATGGTATATCACCATCCAGTGGAAATGGAACCACTTGATTTGCATCAACATTAATTTTTCCAATATTTCTTGATGCTAAACTCAAGAGTCAGTCATTGAGTGAAACAGTGTTGAAACAGGCCCTCAGCCCAACTTGCACACACTGCCTAACATGTCCCAGCTACACTAGTCCCACCTGCCTGTGTTTGGTCCATATCTCTCCAAACCTGTCCTAATCATGCAACCATCTACATGTTTCTTAAATGTTGGGATCATCCTTGCCTCAACTACCAACTCTGGCAGCTTGTTCCATACATCCACCACCCTTTGTGTGAAAAGTTGCACTTCAGATTCCTATTAAATCTTTTCCCCATCACCTTAAACATATGTTCCCTGGTCCTCAATTCGCCTACTCTGGGCAAGAGACTGTGCACTCATTCAAATGTTGTCAAAATCAGCCATTTCCACTCAGAAATAAGGCTATTTTCCCTATGTTTGAACCAAGGATGTGTCAAAGTCATCTATGTGTGGAGTCACTGGAGACTGGCAAGGTCTTCAAGGAAAACTTTTCTTCTGTTTTTATTATGGAGAAAGATATGAAGCATGGGGAACTCAGGAATGTTCTTGAGGACAATCTGTAATACAGTTGAAGAGGAGTTGGATGACCTAAGCCATAAAAATCTCCTAGGCCAGATCAGATAGACAATAGACAATAGACAATAGGTGCAGGAGTAGGCCATTTGGCTCTTCAAGCCAACACCACCATTCAATGTGATCATGGCTGATCATCCACAATCAGTACCCCGTTTCTGCCTTCTCCCCATATCCCCTGATTCTGCTATCTTCAAGAGCCCTATCTAGATCTCTCTTGAAATGAAACCAGAGAACCACCCCTGAGGCAGAGAATTCCACAGACTCACAACTGTGTGAAAAGTGTTTCCTCATCTCCGTTCTAAGTGGCTTACCCCTTATTCTTAAACTGTGACTCCTGGTTCTGGACTCCCCCAACATCGGCACATCTTTCCTGCTAATGTTACTTGTAATCTCTTCATCTAAATCATTAATATATATTGTAAATAGCTGTAGTCCCAGCACCGAGCCTTGCGGTACCCTACTCGTCACTGCCTGCCATTCTGAAAGGGTTCCATTAATCCTTACTCTTTATTTCCTGTTTCCAACCAATTTTCTATCCATGTCAGTACTCTACCCCAAATACCATGTGACCTAATTTTGCCCACTAATCTCCTATGTGGGACCTTATCAAATGCTTTCTGAAAGTCCAGGTAAGGATAATTAAGGATGACATGAAAAGCTAGAGAAGAAATTGGAGGAGCCCTGGCTGAAGCATCTGAATCATTGTTAGATACGGGTGAGGTGCCAGAAGATAAGTAGGTGGCTAATATTTGGCCTCTATTTTAAAAGGGTTTCAAATAAAAACCTTGGAACTAAGAACCAGTAAATCTCACGCTTGTTGTGAGAAAGCTAGAATAGGATTCCTAATATCAAACGATCATAAGTGAAAGGAGCAGAATTAGGCCATTCGACACATCGTCGACTCTGCCATTCAATCATGCCTGATCTATCACTCCCTCCTAACCCCATTACCCTACCTTCTCCCCAGATTCATATATATGTATTTGGATAGATAGGGGTTAATCAGAGATAGACAGCATTGTTTTGTCATTTCCTCACACATTTGATTATTTTTAAATTAGTAACCAAGAAGAGGGCAAAGATGTAGGCATAGCCCATATAAACTTCAGCAAAGTCTTTGATTAAATTCCACATGGTAGGCTACTCTGGAATGTTAGATAGCATGAGGTCTAGTGAGATCCAGCTAAATTGATCCAGAATTGACTTCATAGTTAGAAGCAGAGGGCGGTGATGGAAGATTTCTCTTTGGACAGGAAGCCTATGACTAATTGTGGGCTGTGCTGGGCCATTGCTGTTTGTCATTTATATCAACAATTTGGATGAGAATATACAAGGCATGATTAGTAAGTTTGCAGATGACACTAAAGTAGGTAGTAACATAGAGGGTGCAGATGGTTGTCAAGAATTGCAGCATGATCATGATCTGCTGGGCAAGTGGGAATACAGAAAAGTTGGAGGTGTTGCATTTTGAGAAGTCAAACAAGAGCAGGATCTTCGCCATGAACAGTAGGGCCCAAGGGTGTGTTGTAGAGCAGAGAGATCCAGGAGTACAAGTACCTAGATCCCTTAAATTGATATCACAGGTCGATAGGGTGGTGAAGGAGGATTTTGGCACACTGGCCTTTTATCAGTCTATAAATTAAGTAAATAAATTTGGCCATTCGGTTACTGTTGTACAAGGCATTGTCTAAGGTTGTACTTGGAGTATTGTGACACCTAATTATAGGAAAGATTCCACTAAGCTGGAAAGAGTTCAGAGAAGATTTGCAAGGATGTTAGCAGTGCTCAAAGGTCTGAGCACTAGGGCGGGGTACGCTTTGTTCCTTGGAACATAAGAAGCTGAGGGATAATCTTATGGAGGTGCATGCAATCATGGGGTGTATAGATGGGGCGAATACAATCTTTTTTGCAGGGTAAGGGAATGAAGAACTGGAGGGCATATGTTTACGGTGATAGTGGAAAGATTTAATAGGAACCTAAAGGACAACTTTTTCGCAAAAGGTGATGGTGCTATGGCCCTCGCTGTTGAAAGTCGTTGAGGCAGGTAAAGTAACAACATTTAAAAGATACTTGGGCAGGTGCATGAATAGAAAAGGTTCAGAGGGATACTAGCCAAATGCCTGCAAATAGAACTAGCTTAGATTGGGGATGTTAGTCAGCATAGACGAGCTGAGCCATAAGCCCTGCTTCATACTGTATGACTATGAGGGGCAAAGTTAGGGTAGACAATCAGAACCTTTTTCTCAGGATGGAAAAACTAAAATACTAGAGGGTATGGATTTAAAGTGAGAAGGGCAAAATTTAAAATAATTGTTCAGGGAACTTTTTATTTTTCACAGAGTGTGGCGGATGCCGAGAGTGCACTGCTTGGGGTGGTGGTTGAGGTGGATACAATAGTGGCAATTAAGAGACTGTTGGATAGATATACAGAGATTTCATAGAAATCTGAGGGGTAATCTTTTCACACAAAGGGTGGTAGATGTATGGATTGAGCTGCCAGAGGTGGGTAGTGTAGACAGGTAATAAACATTTAGATAGGTACATGGATTGGACAGTTTTAGAGAGATACTAGACTAAGTGGGACCCATTGGGTCCCAGTCACACGGGAGGCCTGGACCCCAATGCAACACATTCCCCAAAGCAATATTCCACCACTCACCAATAACCTCTAACTGTGCAGGCACAGCTTATTTCCCCAGATCCCCCAGCACTCCCTCCCCTCCTATTCATGTGTGGGATGAGAGGAGGGGAGGAGGGAAGGGGTGTGGGGGTGGGAGGGGAGAAGGGGAGGGGGGTTTGTGTGTGGGCAGAGTGTGTAGGAGTGGGAAGAATGTGGTGTGGGCGGAGGGTGTGTGTGTGTGTGTGTGCGGGAGGGGTGTGTTAGCAGGGGGGGGAGGAGTGTGTGAGCAGGTGCTAGGGGTGTGGGGGATTGTGCGGGTAAGGAGGGGGTGTTTGGGGTAGGGGTGGGGGAGGGGTGTTTGGGGGGGGGGGGGGTGAATGGGGGGTGGGGTTGTGGGGGGGTGGGGTTGTGGGGGGTGGGGTTGCGGGGGGAGAGATGTGGGGAGGGGTGTGGGGAGGGGTGTGTGAGCAGGGAGGTTGGGGTGTGTGGGTGTGAGGAGGTTGTGGGGGGAGGGGGTCTCTCTAACTCTTACATTAGACCCCCCATTGGAACGAAACTTGGTGTAGTCGCAGCAGAGGAGAACGGTGAGTAAGCTGGCAAAAAAATTGTAGCGCTATCACGTGCCGTTTCTGCTCAAATAGAATGACCGCGCAAACCAGAAAATAACAAGATCAGAGTTTTAGATATGTATAGATGTACCATTCGCAGGCAGTTGGGACGGCTATAAATGGGACATGTCGGCATGTTATAGATATTCAACAATTCCTCGTTTTAAAGAGTGCATTATGCAATTTTAGAAAACTGTTCCCCTTTCATATGTCATTGAGTCATAGAGTCATCCAGCATGAAAACAGCATATTTGATCCAACTTGCCTATGCCAACAAACATGCCCCATCTACACTAGTCTCACCTGCCTGCATTTGGCCCAGAGCTCTCTAATCCTATTCTATCCATGTACCTATCCAAATATTTCTTAAACATTGTGATAGTCTCTACCTCAACTACCTCCTCTTGCAGCTCCTTCCATTCCACCCTTTGTGTGAAAAAGTTGCCTCTCAGCTTCCTATTTTATTTTTATCCCCTCATTAGATCCCCCATTGGAACGAAACTTGGTGTATTTGAATGAATAATACAAAACATACATAGTGACCATTTTATCACTAGAATTCGGGTTGGCAGATCAGATTTATTTTTGGAGGGATAAAAACTGCTCAAAATTCAAACTATGAATTCAAGCAAAAATATTTCACACTATCTGATATCTAATCTAATAAAAAAAACATTACTGCTGGGATATGACTATCCTCCCATTATTGGACAAATCTTTATTATTCTGGAATGAAAAATGGAATATACTTTATTGAGCCGTTTCAGTGACAATTGATTTTTGCCAGCTCTTTGCTGTGTTATTTCATTTTGCTGCCAATGTAAAAGGATCACCCTCCACAAAGCTCAATGTTCTCTATTATTTTCTGAATAACCTGCCGACTGAATGGAGTCAATGAGATTCTAAACCCCTCATGTTCAGCTCAGTGCTAGAGATCGCTGAACCTAGTCTCAATTTATAATAAGCAATAATAGACAATGGAAAATAAAATATATACATATGGAGCGCTATGGATTAATCCATTCTACATTTTACTCGATCACTGTCCCCTTTGATCTCTTGTTTTCGCACCTTACCCTTCCATATCTCTGACTCCCTCTCCCCTGACAGTATGAGGAAGAAGAGTCTCGTCCCAAAACATCACCTATTCATTCTCTCCAGAGATGCTGCCTGTCCCGCTGACTTACTCCAGTATTTTATGTCTATCTTTGGTGTAAACCAGCATCTGTAGTTCCTTCCTACATATTACTAAGGCATCTACTGTATCTCCTTCCTGTACTCCATTGTTTGAGATTTGGCCCATTACTGTGGTGTATCATCTACAGACTTGTAAATGGATTTAGACCAGAATTTGGCCACAAAGGCATGTGTATAAGTATAGTAAGTGTCTGAGACATATTCCTGCGGGACATGAGGTTGTTTAGAATTATCCTGGAGACTGTTTTGTTGCCTATCCTTACTGATTGTGAAGTATGGGTCAGTAATTTGAGATCAAGTTGCAGAGGGGAGTGCCAAGGAGCTTAGCGTTTTAGCGCACCAAACTGAGTGAAGCTTGTTTCCATTTGCATCCAATGTGCATTAATGAGACTCGGGATTCACATGGTTTCTGGTCTGTGACAGAAACAGAACAATGCTGAGAAACTGTGATCTTTATTACTAGCAATTTTCACATTTCAAAGGTCAGTTTAATAAATGAACTAATATTCTTCTATGTTCAAAGAAATACAAAATGCTGGAATAACTCAGCGGGTCTGGCAGCAACTCTCTGGAAAACATGAATAGGTGATGTTTTGGGTCTGAAGAAGGGTCCCAATTGGAAATGTCACTTATCCATGTTCTCCAGAGATGCTGCCTGGCATGCTGTGTTACTCCAGCACTTTGTGTCTTTATTTTGTAAACAAGCATCTGCAGTTTCTTGTTTCTAGATTCGTCAATGTGTATTCAGTACAAATGTTATATTATTGAGTCAAAGATGTTGGGCTTTATTATTTGACCTCTAAATGCAACCCTTGCATTGTTCTTGCCCAGCAGGTAAAACAAGACTCATAACATCGAATAGCTGGTGTCAAAAACAAGCCAGGTGCAGTGAACCACTGCCATCTAGAGGAAGCAACTGATAATTCCACTCAAATGTGCAAATGTAACAAAGATCATAGAATCATAGTCAAAGTGTCATACAACGAGGAAACTGGCCCTTTGGCCCAACTTGCCCATGATGCCTCATCTACACCAGTTCCACCTGCCTACATTTAAATATCTAAATGTTTCTTAAATGTTGTGATAGTACCTGCCTCAACTACCTCCCCCAAGCAGCTTGTTCCATATGCCTATCACCCTTTATGTAAAAAAATTGCCCCTCAGATTCCTATGAAATCTTTCCCCCCTCACCTTAAGATTGGTTTACTTCACCTTTTTACCCTACTCAGGGTACAAAACTCTGCATTTATCCTATCTATTCCTCTCGTGATCTTGTACAGCTCTATAAGATCACCCATCATTCTCCTGCGCTCCAAGGAATGAAGTCCTAGCCTGCTGAACCTAGCTCACGCCCTCGAGTTCTGGCAACATCTTTGCCTTTAGGGAGTGGCTGTACAATGGAGCATTTTATCACGTCAACTGCTCTGTCAAAGAAGTACAGACATAAAATGAATCATTCTACTACGATTAGCTTTACGACAGAACAACATAGCAACTAGAAATGACTTGGACTAGCAAGATGTAACATTATTTCAAACAAGTCCAGCAATGCAAGAAATTAATTCACATTTGGGCAGAAAATAAGGATGTTCTGAGCCAGTGTGAGTTAGATCATTTCTCTTCGGATGTGAATTGTTTTGTCACTGGTGAGGTTAGATCAAACTTCAAATTAACATCGACTAGCATCTCATGTGACCCAGTCACGTAAATATAATGGTTAAAAAACGTAGGCCAGAATACATTCAACAGTTGCTACTTCCTAATTTTCGAGGCCTTTCAAACATCTGCACAGCACTCTTCAATTCATTTGAAATATATGGATGTGACTCTCAAAGTCAGCATTTATTAACCACCAATAAGTGCTACTGAACTGAAGATACAGTGAACATTTAACTATACTGGGGGATCTGCTGCCAAGTACATGTTAGAAGTGAAGCAGATGTGTTATTACAACAATCCAGTCATTTTGTGACCATTTTTAATGTGTCACAGAGTCAAGGTGTCACACAGCAGTGAAACAGGCCCTTCGGCCCAACTTACCCACGCTGATCAATGTGCCCTTTCTATAATCCCACCTGCCTGCATTTGACCAATATTGCTTTAAACCTATCCTATCCACATACCTGGCCAAATTTTGGGATGTACCTGCCTCTACTATCTACTCTGGCAGCTCATACCTACCACCCATTGTGTGAAAAGGTTGCTCCTCAGGTTCCTAATAAATCTTTCCCCACCTCACCTTAAATCTATGTTCTCTAGTTCTTGATTCCCCTACTCTAGGTAAAAGACTCTTACTGATCTTGTGCACCTCTATAAAATCACCCCTCATCCTTCTGCGCTCCAAGGAATAAAGCCCTAGCCTAACCCACCTCTCCCTGTAGCTCATGCCCTCGAGTCCTGGCAACGTCCTTGCAAGTCTTCTCTGCACCCTTTCTAGCTTAACAGCATCTTTCCTACAAAGGGATGAACAAAACTGAAACCATACTCCAAATGTGGCTCAGATGTGTACAATGAAATGTCTTGTATACAACTTCTAACTCAATGATCTGCTTCAAACAATGAAAGCCAATCTGTCAAAAGCCTCTTGACCACGCAATCTACCTGGGACGCATTTTCAAAGAAAGTGTGATTATCCTTTCAGATGTCAGATTAGATTCAAACTTTATTGTCATGTGCAGTGTACAAGTACAGAGACAACGAAATGCAGTTAGCATCTCCCCAGAAGAGCGAACATAGAATTTGGAACTGTACAGATGTACATGTACACACAGCAGTGAAACAGGCCCTTCGGCCCAACTTACCCACGCTGATCAATGTGCCCTTTCTATAATCCCACCTGCCTGCATTTGACCAATATTGCTTTAAACCTATCCTATCCACATACCTGGCCAAATTTTGTGATGTACCTGCCTCTACTATCTATTCTGGCAGCTCATACCTACCACCCATTGTGTGAAAAGGTTGCTCCTCAGGTTCCTAATAAATCTTTCCCCACCTCACCTTAAATCTATGTTCTCTAGTTCTTGATTCTCCTACTCTAGGTAAAAGACTCTTACTGATCTTATGCACCTCTATAAGATCACCCCTCATCCTTCTGCGCTCCAAGGAATAAAGCCCTAGCCTAACTCACCTCTCCCTGTAGCTCATGCCCTCGAGTCCTGGCAACATCCTTGCAAGTCTTCTCTGCACCCTTTCTAGCTTAACAGCATCTTTCCTACAAAGAGATGAACAAAACTGAACACAATACTCCAGATGTGGCCTCACCAATGTCTTGTACAATTGTAACATGACCTCTCAACTTCTATACTCAATACACTGACTGATGAAAGCCAATCTGTCAAAAGCCTTCTTGACCACGCAATCTACCTGGGACGCCATTTTCAAAGAAAGTGTGATTATCCTTTCTCAGATTCAGATTCAGATTCAAACTTTATTGTCATTGTGCAGTGTACAAGTACAGACAACGAAATGCAGTTAGCATCTCACCCAGAGGAGCGAACATAGAATAATGGAACTGTAAAATATGTATATGTACATACAGTAGCAGTAGTGCAATTTTTCTGGGGGAAGGAGTGTCCGGGGGGGGGGGGCATTCAGAAAGTATTCAGACCCCTTTGCTTATTCCACATTCTGTTACCTTACAGTCTTATTTTAAAATGGATTAAATTCATTTTTTTAATCATTAATCTACACACAATACCCCAGAATGAAGGAGCGAAAACAGGTTAGAAATGCTTGCAAAGTAATTAAAAAGAAATAACTGAAATATCACAGTTACATAAGTATTCAGACCCTTGAGCATAGGTTCATCCTGTTTCCATTGACTAACCTTGAGATGTTTCTACAACTTGATTGGAGTCCACCAGTGGTAAATTAAATTGATTGGCCATGATTTGGAAAGGCACATACCTGTCTATATAAGGTCCCACAGTTGACAGTGCATGTCAGAGCAGAAATCAAGCCATGAAGATAAAGGAATTGTCCGTAATCCTCCGACACAGGATTATGTCGAGACACAGATATGGGACATGGTATAAAACAATTTCTGCAGCATTGCAGGTCCCAAAACGCACAGTGGACTCCATCATTCTTAAATGGACTTGAACCTGATCGATCTCTGGAAGGATCTGAAAATAGCTGTGCAACGACACTCCCCATCCAACCTGACAGAGCTTGAGAGGATCTGCAGAGAAGAAAGGGACAAATTACCCAAATACAGGTGTGCCAAGCTTGTAGCGTCATACCCAAGAAGACTTGAGACTGTCCTCGCTGCCAAAGGTCTCAACATAGTACAGAGTAAAGGGTCTGAATACTTATGTAAATGTAATATTTCTGTTATTTCTTTACCACATCTCTTTGCCTCCTCTACTTAAATTTCTATGACTCCTTACCCATAGCACACTGGGAGAAGGTGAGTCACTACCATCGTCCCAAGAACAATAATAGAAGAACATTGCAAGAAAAAAATATAAAAAATATCTATCTGCTATCAATGACCTGTGATGCCACCGAACTGATGTTTTGAACTTCAAATAGGTGTGTTACAAAATATAGCAGCGTTGCAGTTCTGCCACTGGCCGTGTGCGCGACTTTGGCTCCTTTAAAAGGGGGTGGGATTAAAATGCCGTTTTCTCCTGCCTGTCGATTTTCTCAGGCTGTTTAGCTGCTGCAGAGAAATCACTCCGACACCCATTCTATCGTTTTTTTTTAAATATCGCTGGATAATTTAATTGCTGGAGTAAAATAAAAATTGACTTCTAACGCCATCAACGCCGACAACAGGACAGATCTCCCATACGGGACAGATAAAGGTAAGCCGTTTATTTTACATATAAACGAGTTTCTTAGGATTACTTTAATCCAAATTTTACGTTGTGAAAAATTGATTTAGGCCCCATACGAACCAGCAGTGTTTTTCCTGCCGATATGGGGTTTAAATTCACCGCAAACCGCAACGTTCCAATCGATCCCGTTCCACAAAATCCCACTCGCAAGATGATTTAAATGGCCATTAATTTACAGGAATTAAACACTAAATTACTTCCATTTGGCCTATAAATTCATGACAATGAGATTTAAAAATCATGTTTTATTGTGTGCATTTTATTTGGACACATAGGCTATTTAAAAATGGTAACTTTTTCTTAAGAAATGGATAGATGTTTAGATCTAGTAATTGAATTTTGTAATTAGCTACAATTAGGTAACTAACTAATTATATGCTTTAATTTCAGATCATCCAAGTAAGTTGTTTCATATTTGTTTCAGAATGCTTCAATCGATAATAACTGAAAATTTCATTCAGTTCTCTTAATTTTTAAGAAAGTGCTAGGCTATTGACTGTCCTTGATCACAGCTTTTGAGTTAAGTCAATTGGAAAAGCAATAGGGAACAAGATGCTAATTTCCGAGTATGAAAATGACCATAACTTTTTTTAATACTGAAGATATGAAAGTGAATTATGTGTCACATTAAACTTCTTTTTATGCTTTATCTGATGGGATAAATTACAGACTTGATTTTTTTAATCTCAAAATTTTGTAACATTGCTACTTCAAAGCTTACAAATGTTCAAAAGAGCAAAATAAATCATGCGTGTTAAATATGCTCTGCCCATTTTAGATTACATCGAAGGACACAATTGGAGACTGAAGAAAATGATTTTAGCAAATAGTAAGAAACTGAGATTAAATATTCAAAATATCAGTATTTCACTTCACTGATGACATCATTAAATCAAATCACTTTCCTGCTCTAAACCTATTTTTATATTTCCAGTCTACATTGTCGTGTGAAATATAACATGACTTTTTGCAGACTGGGTTGGGT
Organism: Leucoraja erinaceus; assembly: GCF_028641065.1. NCBI lineage: Eukaryota > Metazoa > Chordata > Chondrichthyes > Rajiformes > Rajidae > Leucoraja > Leucoraja erinaceus. The sequence continues at coordinate 46,936,162 of NC_073377.1, forward strand.
TTTACTCTCTTTCCTGCCACGTTCATGCATCTCGTGGGTGGCTGGAAAAGACAGATGGGACAACAGAGCTTAATGCTGCCAGCTAACCTGAAAGGACATCCAGATGGGAGACTACTTGTCCTTAGCCTCCTCCGCTCCATAAGCTGATGCCTGCAAATAATTTACAGTTAAATGCTGCCATTGTATCAGCTGCCAATTTTCCTGACCTTTTCCAAACTACAGACTACTTTATGCAATAAACATTGGTTTGTAAAGGACTCCCAGTGTTTGCAAGTAGCTACTGAGAGGAACTGCAGATCTAAAAGGATATTAGCTAAAAGGATCTGCAGATCTGAAAGGATATTAGCTAAATTAGCTTCTGGAAAATTACTCAAATATTAGAAACATAGAAAATAGGTGCAGGAGGAGGCCATTCGGTCCTTTGAGCCAGCACCGCCATTCATTGTGATCATCGCTGATCGTCCCCAGTCAATAACCCGTGCCTGCCTTCTCCCCATGTCCCTTGATTCCACTAGCCCCTACAGCTCTATCTAACTCTCTCTTAAATTCTTAATCTCTTAAATTATTGATATATTTTTGTTACATTTTGTAAATCCGAACCAATATGCCAGTTTTAGCATCCTGCATGGTAATGTGGATATTCCCTTTCACACTGAAATATTCAACAGAGTAGGCATTTATCTTTCCTTCGATCTCCTCTGCTTTTGTTATCAAGTGCTGGATGAGGCGAATATACAAACATATACCAACCCAAACGGACAGACGATGGTACACATGGCTCTTCCCTGGACATAAGCACTTCTATGGATATACAACTCAGAGAAACACTTACATTGTGAGGCAGCACAGGAAGTATGGTGGGATTTTATCCAGTCCTACAAGCTTCCTCCATAAAAGGCACTTCATTATTAATAGAGGGAAGTTAAGAACAAACTAAACTTGCATCTCAGTGCTTTTCAGCCTACGTCTGGGAATACTTGTAACATGAGACAATTACCCACAGACAAATCATTGAGTAATACAGCACAGAAACAGGCCCTTCACCCCAACTTGCCCATGCTGACCAAAATGCACCAACTACATTAGTTCCACCTGCCCATATACCTTTTAACATTTCTTATCCATGTACTTATCCAAAGTACTTTCAAATGTACTTGCCTCATCTACTGTAATTATGTCCTAAAGCTTACCCCGTTAGTCTAGTTCAGTAAAACAGTAAGACACTGCAACATAATTAACAATACTTTACAACACCACATTCTGTAACCAATCCTGATCATGCATTTCCAACCCAACTCAGCTCTTTCTGCAAAACCCTCATACAGATTAACAATTGAGGGGACATCCGGACATCACCCTGTGCTTGACTTCCTCCCAAGGTCCAGATACCCTAGAGCCATGAGCCTCATGGCTTTGCAGCTTTTCACAGAAAGATGACAAGCAGGCTTTGCAAATGCAGAGATTTTTCATTTTGTGACATACTTATTTGGCCAATATTATCATTCACTTCTTTTATCATACTATAATAAGCAAAACATAAAAGTAATCCCATTCTAGCCAGATATCCTAACATACTGATATAATTTCTCAGAATTTCACAAAGCTTCCCGAGTTTTCATGAGCATAGCTTTAAGGGGCTGTCCCACTTGGGCGACCTAATTGGCGAGTTTAGAAGAGTTTGAAAAAATGACATGTTGAAGACCTCCTTTGACTATGTAGAAGACCTCCTTCAACTATATTGAAGACTAGCTTCGACTAGCTACGACTAGCTATGACTAACTTCGGGAAAATTGGATACCGAATAGTGGAGAATGACGACGACGTCCTTTGATCTTCTTCGACCTCCCTTCGACTATGATGAAGACTATCTACAACTACATTTGACTACCTTTGACTATCTTCGACTACCCTAGATTACCTATGACTAACATGCCTACTACGACTAAACCTACGAGTAAAAAAAGTATAGATTTTTTCCATGGCGACCTTTTTATACTCGCTGGCATTTTTTAACACATTGAAAAAAACGCAGTGACGTAGCTGAGGCCTCGAGTACGCAGAGACCACACTCGAGCATGAAGGAGAGTTACGAAGATCTCCTACGACCTTGTGGCGACCATGCTGTGAGTATGAGTCGAGGGTAAACTCGCCAGAACTCGCAGATTAGCTCACCTAAGTGGGACAGGCCCTATATGATTCCTCTGATGAGTCTTCACCTCCCGAGTTTTCATGGGCGTGAGTCCCCTCCATCCATCTTGTCAGGTGCATCTGTTTTTGACTCTTCGAGGAGTATGATGTTTTCTAAGTGAATATTAAACAAATTAAGTTAGCAGTCTACTCTCCCACTGTTCATCTTGCAGTGGTGGAGATGCACCCATGCATTTCTACCTTCTACCTTCACTGTTGTTGGAATCATTAGGAGATCCAGGTATGGTCCTTCCCAGCGAACCTCCAGCCCTTTCCTTACCCAGTTCTTTATAAGGACATAGTCTCTAGGCTCCAACTTAGTAGAAGAAGTCAACAAAGGCAACTCACCATACGCTGCTCACACCCTACAATGTGATTCTCTCAGAGCTTGAGTCAAAGCCAGAATGTAGTCAGTCATCTCCGCAGTCATATGATGGAAATTTATAACTTTCATCGCATTCTGGTTCCAGGGTGTTCTTAGAGGTCTACCATAAACAATTTCAGCTGCGTAAGTCTAGATTTCCCTGCAGGCGTGACTCGCATCTGAAATAAAGCTACGGGGAGTAATTTAATCCAACCAATTATGGTCCCTGCCTTCAATTTAGCTAATTTCATTTTCAGAGTCTGATTTGGCCTTTCTACAAATCCATCAGCCTGTGGTCGATAAGCACAGTATAATTGATGCTGGATGCCCAGCTGTTCACAAAACGCTTTAATAACTTGCCCAATAAAAGTTGTACCATCATCTGAACAAAGTCGAATATAAATGCCAAATCTAGGGACAATTACTTTCATTAACACCTTGACAACAGTAGGTGGTTTGTTATCAAGTGTTGGATAAGCTTCGACCCACTTGCTGAATACATCGACTATGACAACTACATATCTATATCCCTGGCACCTTTCTAACTTGATGTAATCCATTTGCAATGTCTCAAAAGGACCCATGGGCAAATATGTCTTTCCACCTCCACAACCTACTCCTTTTCCAGGATTGTATTTCTGGCAAACCAGGCAACTACTACTTACTTTTTGGGCTAATGTTTGTAACCTTGGATGCCACCAAGTAGCCAAAAGAGTGTCTCCTACTGCTCTTGCACCGCAATAACTTGCATAATGCATGCACTCTACGACCCACACTGCCAGAGGATGTGTCATGCAAGTTTGCCCTACTGGAGTGGTCCATAATCCTGTCATACAATCTAGTGTACACCCAAGTTGCTTCCATCATTCTTTATCCCTTTTGGTAGCCTCCTCCTGCAACTGAATAATCTCCTGGATGGTTGGCATGGGCTTTTCCGAGGGGGACCTATTACCTAAACGTTTAGTCTCCCTCATCATCTTTGGCACCACCATCATATGTTCCTGGGATACTTCCTTTGCTGCCCGATCGGCATTACGATTACAAATGTTTGTTGGGATCTGTCCTCTTGTGTGTGCACTACATTTTATGACTGAAATTTGTCTGGGTAGCATCCGGGCCTTTAATAAATCTCTCACCAATTATTTATTTGATATTTGAGTCCCCGCCGAGGAAAGGAATCCTCTATTTCTCCATAATTGTCCGAAATCATGTACTACTCTAAATGCATACCTAGAATCTATATATATGTTTACCTTTAAATGTTTCCGCATAATGCAAGTCCGAATTAGAGCAAATAGTTCAGCTTGTTGTGCTGAATAAAGTGACTCAAAGGCAGCTGCTTCTACGTTGTCCTCATCTTGATTAATAATTGCATACCCAGACAATTTCTCACCCCAGGGTCCAATGGATGCTCTCCCATCCACGAACAATGTCATGTCAGGGTCCTTTATAGGTGTGTCTCCTAAGTCCTCCCTCACAAATGTCCCCTCCTCGATTATAAACAAACAGTCATGTCTCGCCTCTGACTGGGAGTGAATCAAGAAAAGATGCCAGATTAATAGTAAGATTAAACGAGAACTTACCAGTTTGAAGTTTGATCTTTATTTTATGAGGAGGAACGTTGAGGGAATACGTGAAGAACCCCGCTACGGCGCATGCGTGTCATTCTTCAAAGCAGCGGTGTGAGGTCACAGATACACTATAATGACCTAAGATAGTAAGATTATTAAAGAGATACCAGTTTAAGATATGACCATATGAGGGTGGGAGCGGAGGGCACGTATTCCCTCAACGTTCCTCCTCATAAAATAAAGATCAAACTTCAAACTGGTAAGTTCTCGTTTAATCTTACTATTTTACTTCGGAGTCACGTGAGTGACTTCGTGAAGATTTCAAAGCTCTGTGACCTCATGCCGTGGAGCGAGTCCATGCTTCACAACTGCCTTGGTAGTTAGGGAGAAATTGTTAATTATATTCAAAACATTCATACCAATTATTTAATGGAAAAGATAAATAATATCGAATTAATTCAAATGATAACCCTGTGTTCTTCAGGGATAAATTATCATACAGAACTTAAAATGTTCCCCGAAAACGTTCCCATACTGCTAACTGGTTTGTTATAACATTTCTGAAACGTTTTCTCCGACAACCATCCTGCAATCCTGAGGATTTGGTCCATGGATACATCAAGGCGTCTTGCTGCGGATGTAGCTGCAGCCCTGGTGGAGTGATATTTAAATATGTTATTGTGCACTCCCGCCTATCTTAACCCATATTTCAGCCACCCCGAAATGGTCTGAGTTACAGTCTACAGTACAGTTTCTTATAGCTGATTAAACGCCATACCTTGCCTCTGATAGCCTTTGTACTTTCACTGTATAACAAAAACGTGCTTCACTATACAGAGGCGTTTGTCCTCCGGGTAGGCCATCAATTCTATGACCTGCCCCGCTGATCCTGGCCTATTTTGTTTAATAATACGGTCCTGGATCACAAACCCCAAACTTCCTGCCGCCATAGTGAAGCCATCCAGTCTTACTTTTAGCAATAACTGGAGCTTATGCGCTGTGACTAGCGCCATCAGCATTACCATTTCTAGTTAGTTATCCAGATTTAATGCTGTAGCCGGCGACCAATTCCTTAGCAAGGTCAAAGCCACACTTACATCCCAGATATAGTTGTATCTTATTTTTGGTGGCTTGGTGTTAACATTTCCTCTTAAAATTTTAACTACCAGAGGATGTGATCCCACAGACTGTCTTACTGTTCCTTGCCACCAATAACTTGACAATGCACTTTTGGCACTATTCACAGTGCTGAAACTCAGTCCTCCATAGTGCAGGCTGGTGAGAAACTCTAGCACCGCCGGAACATCCTTATTTCTGTGGTCCAGAAAGTTATTATGGCAGTAATTAGTCCATTTTTAATATGACCTAAATACTGTTTTTGTGTAGACCTTCTTTGTGCTGCTGTGATCATGTCCACAGTTCTTTTGATAGCCCCATGTCCCGTAGCGGTGTTTTAGAGTCTACAACCTACTAAATCAATATTTTCTATGATATGGATAGCTATCCTCAGTTACTGGATGCACCAGCAACTTAGGACTATGTCTTACCGTTATACATGGTTCCAGCACCATGTCCTGTACCCCGGAAAACCATAGTTGGGTAAGCCAATCAGGTACTAAGACATCCCCGATGCCGATTCCTGTTGAATTTCCCTTAGTACCCCAAATTTATAAAGTAGAAAATGAGGAAATACATAAATGAAAACCCTCCCCTAGTGCAGTGAAACAGCATCTGTAGCTTCTGCCTCAGGATCTGGTACCAATGATACATACCTCGGTAACTGGTGATTTAACCCTGGATGCAATTCTAATATCCGGCCTTACATACTTTACTGATTTCAGCAAATACCGTTCTATCCAACATCCATTCAGTACTTTCACTAAATTTTCGTTACCTGGTGTATGCCACTGAATTAGTATCCCTGGTAGATACGTAGCCGATAACCAAATATTCCTTTGGACACACCATTGCCAAATTGAATTTGCCAATTCATCACAAGATGTTGATATCTTTCCACCCATATGACTTATATATGCCACCCCAGAGGTATTATCTATCTACCATCTAACATGCTGCAGTTTCATTCCTGAGCAATAAGATTTTAGCCCATGAAATGCACTTAACATTTCTAACCCTTAGTGTTATGTAGGTTAGATTCTTATATATTCCATCTCCCCCATAGCTCGAGATGGTATCAGTTGTACCGTAACCAATTGCACTGGCATCTGTTTGTAATAGCACAGACGGGTTGAGAATAACTATTGGGTTTGGAGCAATACTTAACATTGTGTTCCCAACATTGTAATTCTTTTATAGCTTCTATCATTAGCTCCATTGGCCAAAATAAATGGCCTCTATAATTATGAGCCCATTGAACTCTGTGGCTTTCCATATTAGTAAAGTCATTAACATATTAAATGTGTTAATGGTGTCAATTTTGACTTAAGTGGATGGACAATGAATCCCAGCTGTTCAAACAATTGTTTAGCGGCAACCACTGCCTAACATGCCAATTCATAAGTTATTCCCACAATAAGGATATCATCCAACTATGCCATTACTCTATGATTTTGATGTTGCAGCAGTCCCAACGCTGGTTTAAAATGTTTCCCCCTGTTGGATATTGAATAGCAAGGATCTTAAAGATTAATACTTGCCATACAGTAGCCTGCTGAAAAACTTACTCTTTAGCACTGCTAAAAGTATCCATTTTTAAAATGAATATATTGCACAACATTGTGAAGCATTGATAATCCATAATAACACGGCAACCCCCATCTTTCTTATTTCTAATAAAGATGTTTGAGACAAATCCTGTTGTTCAGGTTTGGTTTATTCCATTACCAGCATGTATATCTGTCCGGTTTATGTTGTACTGGAGGGTTTGTTTGTGTAGAAACTCTATCAGATATCCCTTAAAACTGCTAAGGATATATCTGCCCATAGATATATTACACCAAGCTTCAACATGAAGTTGCAATGTCCCTCCAACTTCCGTGCTCCTTATTAATGCTGGAGCTCCAAATTCACCTACCTCCATGGTTATCGGTGGTAACCAAGTTATTTTCTTGGTTTCATACGCGGTTGTGGAGGGCCTAAAGGTTAATGTTAGGGTAGATGCTGACGTAGAGACTTTTGCATCTTCCACAGTGGTCGTCCCGGGCCAAACCCTAAACAGGACGCTGCTGCTGGGTACCTCGCCCAATTCTTTGTAGTATAATTACAAACACTACCTCTCTTAGGATGCACATAAGGTTAATGTCTTCCCCAGATATCCTTTGGATGCTCTAATCAGCCCCAAAGTCGAGCCTCCTCGTCCAATTCTTTTACCTGTTTAGACAGGTCTCCCCCCCAAATAACGGGGTCTCCCATGGTCCCGGTACTCACGGGCACCTCTACCCATTTAGGGTGAAGTTTGGCACTCGCTCCCTTATGGGAGATGCTGGTGCCGACATTCATTGCTGCCTGCTGCTGGTCATTAAGCAGCAGCAATTCTGTGTGGCAGCACTTCAGCTCTATACTGACATCAGTAGCTGGCTGCCTGCTGTTCAGAACACAGCAGTAACGGCCTGTGGCTCTGCCCTGACGTCCTTAGCTGGCTGCCTGCTGCTCTTCAGAATACAGCAGCAACGTCTGGAAAAGAACCAAAGGTAAGGGAAATTTGTTCTTACCTGTACTGGTTTTCAGCCTGCCGTTTGGGAGGAACGTCCTTCCTCCCGCAGCCCCATGGACCCCGTAGCGTAGGTCCTTGGGCTGCTGTCCCAGATGTCGGCTGACGGCTACGGAGTAGTCCTGCTCTCTTCCGGGTCCTGCAGCCGCTTCAATCGGCTCCGGAGCCGCTAGCGACTGCATCCAACATAGACTCGCCTTAGTCTGGAAAACCCCCGGGACGTGTTGCTTCGCTTCCCGCCCGGCAGCAGTCAATCTTGCCGGTGCGGGGAGCGACGTCGGGCACAGCTGTTTCTCTGCTGCTACTAAAAATAGCCTTTTAGGAATCCTCTCCGGAGGATTCGCGTGCCATCGGCTGCTGCTGGCTGCTGGCTGCCCGCTGTATCCGCGGTTCTCCCCTCCAGCTTCCCGCAGCTTCTTGCATTTCCTACCTGCAAGGTAAGTGGGAAAAATTTTGCAGTCTCTTACCTGCTTCTTTGCATTTCCCTCTAGGGAGACGTCCTCTCCCATGTCTGACTCGCACCATGCGTCTAGTGATATGACACGCATGCGCCGTAGCGGGGTTCTTCACGAAGTCACTCACGTGACTCCGAAGTAAAATTGTTGTACAATGCTTAAGCTGAAGCTTTGGGTTATTTAATAAGTACATTTCGTATTTGTTCTGACGAGCCATTGTTAGGTGCTGGGTCTGGAGTTGCCCTAACAAGGCTGCCACTGAATGCAAACTATATACTACTACCTCCTGCTGTCGGGTCAAATTTGCAGCAGACTGTAAACTATTATAAAAGGTGGTCAGAATTTGGGTGCATAATGTGTGTCCCCTTGCTACTGGGTTGAGTTTAGATGAATATTAGGCCACTGATCTATGCCTATCCCCATGTCTCTGAGTAAGGACTGCCATCAAGCATTCAGAGAGAATAGTGCAATTAAGTTGGAAGGGTCTATCATAAAGTGGTCTTCCCAATGCTGGGGCCTGTCCTGTAGACACCGGGAAAATAAAGTAGGCAAATTAATGAATCCGTGAGGCAGTCTGGTCCAAGTGTATTGCTTGGCCCTGTATATGAAAGCAAACAAATATTGATTGTTCTTATGTAGAGGAAATGAGAAAAAGGCATGTTGTAGGTCTACTATTGTTTCATCCAGATCAAAGGACCACCATTGGGGGGTCACTGTTGAATAACAATGCCTTTCGGGAGCCCAGGGTGCACGATTATTCCACCATCGCCGCATTCAGTCGTCAATTGAAATGCGCAGAGCAAATCTCTACCCATTAAATGACAATCTAATCCAGTTGTTATCATAAATGTATGCTTTATTGCTTTTCCTCTATACACCACCTCAACTGGCTTAGAGATGGGATACTGGCACACTTGTCCTTGAAAACCAGACAGGCTCTGAACATCTTGTGATTCGGGAAGATTATAAGTTGATTGGAGTTATGACGTGGATGCCCCTGTGTCTACCAACACCTTAATCTATTCAGAGACAAATTAGCTCATAACATGCAAGTAAAATCATACTTAGACAAGAAATTATGCCACTTATTACTATCATGCAAAAACACACTCCAATATAAAAAGCAAGCATTCGTCTAATAGCGCATTCATTAACGGTACGGTCTAAAAAACAAATCACAGTGTATTTTTAAGCCGAATCATGCTGTTTTCAACCAATGGAACCCTCCCCTGGATATGAGAGACTTTCCCTTCAAAGTACTTGTTCACTGAGTGGTATGTTCCCTTGAAGATACTCTTCTCTAACAGGTACTCTTTCCTCTTCTAAGTTTATATACTTAGTGGTACACTTCCCATCAAGATACTCTTTTCTAACAGGTACTATTTCCTCGTCCTCAGTTAATTTTTCCACTAACAGGTACTAGTCAATGGAGCCAAAGGATATGAACCTTTGATTGAACATCCACGATTTAAACTCTTATTATAATAGTAGTCTTAATCACACTATATTAATATACAGTTACGATTCGAACTACGATTACACCAGTGTATCTAACACTTAAAACTAAATCAACGGCAAGACACGGCAAATACAATAAACCAACGGCAAAATTTTAAATACACATTAAACTGGAAATCAACATAATCTTAAGAATTCCAACAATATTATTCATTACACACGTTAACCAACAATCTAATATATATAGGTTACACAAAAAAGCTGGAGAAACTCAGCGGGTGCAGCAGCATCTATGGAGCGAAGGAAATAGGCAACGTTTCGGGCCGAAACCCTTCTTCAGACTGATCGGGGGCGGGGGTGGGTGGGGACAAGAAAGGGAAAAGGAGGAGTAGCCAGAAGGCTGGGGGATGGGAGGAGACAGCAGGGGGGCTGAGGAAGGGGAGGAGACAGCAAGGACTAACAAAATTGGGAGAATTCGATGTTCATGCCCCCGGGGTGCAGACTCCCCAAACGGAATATGAGGTGCTGTTCCTCCAATTTCCGGTGCTGCTCGCTGTGGCCATGGAGGAGACCCAGGACAGAGAGGTCGGAGGCGGAGTGGGAGGGGGAGTTGAAGTGCTGAGCCACCGGGAGGTCAGCTTGGTTATTGCGGACCGAGCGGAGGTGTTCGGCGAAACGATCGCCCAACCTCCGCTTGGTCTCACCGATATAGATCTGCTGACATCTAGAGCAGCGGACGCAATAGATGAGGTTGGAAGAGATGCAGGTAAACCTCTGTCGCACCTGGAACGATTGCTTGGGTCCTTGAACGGAGTCGAGGGGGGAGGTAAAGGGACAAGTGTTGCATCTCTTGCGGTTGCAAGGAAAGTGCCGAGGGGGGGGGAGACAGGAGGAGAGGAAAGAGAGGGAAGGGAAGAATTGACAAGGGAGTTATGGAGGGAGAGCGGGTCTTTGCGGAAGGCAGATATGGGGGGAGATGGGAAGATGTGGCGAGTAGTGGGGTCACGTTGGAGGTGGCGAAACTGACGGAGGATTACTTTTTGTATGTGACGGCTGGGGGGGTGAAAGGGGAGGACTAGGGGGGGACGGCTGGGGGGGTGAAGGGTGAGGACTAGGGGGACTCGGCCCTTGTTGCGAGTGCGGGGATGGGGAGAGAGAGCAGTGTTGCGGGGTATGGAAGAGACCCTGGTGCGAGCCTCATTTATGGTGGAGGAGGGGAACCCCCGTTCCCTGAATAGTGAGGACATTTCAGATGTCCTGGTGTGGAACGCCTCATCCGTGGAGCAGATGCGGCGTAGACGGAGGAATTGGGAGTAGGGGATGGAGTCCTTACAGGAAGCAGGGTGGGAAGAAGTGTAGTCCAGATAGCCATGGGAGTCAGTGGGTTTATAGTGTATGTCGGTTAGAAGTCTATCTCCTGCAATGGAGATAGTGAGGTCAAGGAATGGTAGGGAAGTGTCGGAAATGGTCCAGGTGTATTTGAGTGCCGGATGGAAGTTAGTGGTGAAGTGGATGAAGTCAGTCAGTTGTGTGCGGGTGCAGGAGGTGGCACCAAAGCAGTCGTCGATGTAGCGGAGGTAGAGGTCGGGGATGGGGGCCCTGGTATGTATTGAACAAGGATTGCTCGACGTAACCTACAAATAGGCAGGCATAGCTGGGGCCCATGCGTGTGCCCATAGCTACGCCTTGTATTTGGAGGAAGTGGGAGGAGTCGAACGTGAAGTTATTGAGGGTAAGGACCAGCTCCGCTAGGCGGAGGAGAGTGTCAGTGGCTGGGTATGGGTTGCTTCTCTGGTCGAGGAAGAACCGGAGGGCTGTGAGACCATCGTGGTGGGGGATGGAGGTGTATAGTGATTGGACGTCCATGGTGAAGATGAGGGGGGGAGGGCCTAGAGAATTGAATGCGCGGAGACGACGGAGAGTGTCTGAGGTGTCTTGAACATAGGTAGGGAGGGATTTAACCAAGGGTGATAGGATGGAGTCAAGGTATTTGGAAATGAGTTCGGTGGGGCACGAACAGGCGGAGACAATGGGTCTTCCGGGACAATCAGGTTTGTGGATTTTAGGGAGAAGGTAAAATCGGGCTGTGCGGGGCTGGGGAAAGATGAGGTTGGAGGCTCGGTCGGGTAGGGCATTGGAGTGGATGAAGTTGGTGATGGTGCTGGAGATGGTGGCCTGGTGCTCGTCAGTGGGGTCATGGTCCAGGGGTAAGTAGGAGGAGGTGTCCGATAGTTGGCGCGTGGCCTCAGCTTTGTAGAGATCGGCGCGCCAGTCTACCACGGCACCTCCCTTGTCAGCGGGTTTGATAACCAAATCTGGGTTGTTGCGGAGTGAGTCGATGGCAGAACGTTCATGTGGTGAGAGATTGGAGTGAGACAGGGGAGTGGAGAAGTTGAGGCGGTTGATGTCGCGATGGCAGTTATTGATAAAAAGTTCTAAAGCCGGAAATTGGCCACGAGGGGGGTTCCACGAGGAGGGGGGGCGTTGGAGACGGGAAAAGGGGTCATCAGTGGGGGGCGAGGACTCCTTCCCATGGAAGAAAGCTGTGAGGCGGAGGCGACGGTAGAAGCGCTCCAAGTCGTGGTGGGCGCGGAATTCATTGAGGTGGGGACGGAGGGGGACAAAGGTAAGACCTCTGTTGAGGACGGACCGTTCGGTGTTGGAGAGGGGGAGGTCGGGGGGGGATGGTGAACACTCTCACACTCGACAGGGATGGGGGTTGGGGCCGGAGGAAGGCAGGTGGGGACGAGGCGATGTGTGGTGGGGGGGTGGTGGGTGGTCAGGGGGTGGGGGGGGTGGGGTGAGAGATATATACTTTTATTAATGTACAGTAGACAGTGGCCTCGATATGAAAGCCCGGAATAGATCAATAAAGGATCTCTATACAATAGCCAGTCCTTCAATATGAAGCCCTGAATATAGGAGAATTTGAATCAAAGAATTTAGACCTTTACTTTTCTTAATTACCGTACCGCACTATTTTACTCCCTTCCCACTAACTCGAGTAATTATACTAGAAGCGTCTTTCAATTTCAATCAATCCTCAGTGTTGTCAACGAGTTTTTTTCTTCAGCCAATTATACTCCAACATTGGGTTCCCAGTAACGTAACGGAGTCCTCAACTTATCCAAAGTTCTAGTACTACTCACACAGACGGTGCTTTCAAACCCCTAAGCTTCTCTCCTTCCAACCTGCTCGGTGCTGGGCTACGGCATGTGCCCGCTTTGTGCTGGCTTTCGATGCCGATCTTTAAAGTGCCTTTCCAATCACACCCTCAGCAGCGATACAGTAATTCCCCTCTTTATACTGTTCCCTACTCAGCCCTGTCTCTTAAGATACCCCAGCCAATTCAGATATCCCAGTCCGAGGGGGGCCTCCAACCCCTGAAATTTCTCTTTGGTGTCAGGTCAACTCAATGGTATCCGACGGCAACAGCTGTTGACTAACTATGTGGGGGACTTTAACCCGCTAGAGAAAAGCCTTGTGAGCCTAACCACCACCACACCCTTAGGCAAGGACTCTCTATCTCTCCTTACCCTCAGTGCTTGCTAGACTACTGTTCTCTGACCTTGTTGGGATCCCCAACACAAGTGAGTGAATGATCAATTAGTCCCAATCAGCGAAGTGGGGAAAACTGATGTGAAAACCAAACCATGACGCCGATTTCTCCCCTCACAATCTGGAACGACTCAACTCCCTAATCGCAATCTTCTGTCTGGGGCTCTGTTGAGATCCCGGACGAACACCCAATTGTAATTATGCTCCTAAACCTCACCACGTTAGTCTAGTTCTGTAAAATACTGAGTCAAGCACGGGATCAACTAAACTCTTTATTCTCACTCACAAACGAACTTCCTATACGATACCTAACCAACACCGCGGGCCCGATCCTTGTCTCTACTCGTCCAAGCCCTTCAGCCTCGTGCAAATAGACACCTCCAGACGGTCAACACAGTCCCAAATGCACCTCCAGAAGATCGACCTCGATCCATGTGGTGTCCCCTCTTTTATATTGTGTTGTGAAATACATGGTGGGGGCAACCCCTACAAGCTAATCACAAATAAAGATCATATAATACATCAATTGACAGTTCCCTAACCCAATCACAAAGTACCCCATTACATTGTTTCCACAGAAGGTTCTAGTTGGAAGACAGTTCACCAAAGTAAAGAAACATTTCACCAGGTAATATAAACAATTTAAACAAGGCTCCATACTTTGACCAATCACAAGATAACAGCAAAGACTCTGCAACATAATTAACAATACTTTACAACTACCCGTTCTATAACCAATCCTGATCATGCATTTGGATTGGATTGGATTCAATTTATTCTCATTGTCTTGAGACAACAAAATGCTATTGTCCTTTCAGTCCTTACAGATAGGACAGTTATTTGTTCAGATTCAAGTTTAGCAATAAATAGTTTACAGCACAGCCATTCAGATAGTAGATCAGACATTTTGATTGAAATACAACAAACACTATTCAGAATTCAAATGATGGGGCTTACAGTCATATTTTTATGGGTACCAGCACACATTGGCATTAGAGGAAACGAAATGGCAGATAAGGTAGCAAAAGAAGTAACAAAAAGAAGTAAGATTGATTTAAGTATTAACATAGGTAAAACTGAAATCAAAGACATTATTAAGCAAAGACTGAAGGGAAGATGGCAAAAGCAATGGGAGGAAGAGCGGAAAGGACGGTGGTTCTACAGAGTCCAGAGGAAAGTGGGAGAAATGAGATGTGCAGGAAAAAACAGAAACGAGGAGACAGTAATTTCAAGAATTAGATTTGGACACACTGGTCTGAACAGTACACCTTTTATAATAGACAAACATAATACAGGCAGATGTGAATACTGTGGGCAAGAAGAGACAATAGAGCATGTCATTGTACCTAGTGAGAGGTATGAGGAGGAGAGAGGACGGATGAGTGAGCGGTTCAGAAAAGAAAGAGCACAATTTGATTTGATAGATATTTTGCAGGGGAGTTCATATAAGTGCTATCAAATCCTGTTGCTTTTTCTTAGGGTAACCAATTTGTTCAGAAGGATATAGCTTATTAGTATATGTAATGGTCTTGTTTGATCCACACTCCATGCCAGTTGGTGGCGGTAATGCACCAAAAAAGTTGTTTGCCAACCGCCAAAAAACACTACATAGAAGAAGGAGTCCTTACAGATTAAAAAAAGCACAAAACACAGAGATCCACGACACTAACATCCCCACAGCGGCACCAAAGTTCCCCACTGTGAGGGAAGGAACCAAAGTCCAGTCAGCCGCCTCGCTGACCCAGCTCAACTATTTGTGCAAAAACATCATACATATTAACAATTGAGGGGACATCTGGCCATCACACTGTGCTTGACTTCCTCCCAGGGTCCAGACATCCTGGAGCTATGAGTCTCATGGCTTTGCAGCTTTTCACAGAAAGATGACAAGCAGGCTTTGCAAATGCAGAGATCCTCCATTTTGTGACATACTTATTTGGCCAATATTATCACTACCTCCTCTGGCAGTTTGTTCCATATGCCCATCACTCTGTGTGACCACTAATTGACCACTGCAAATTGCTCTTCGTGTGTAGGGAATGCATGTGAAAATGGGATAACATAAAACTAGTGCGAATGGGTGATTGATGGTCAGCATGGACTCAGTGCACCAAAGGGCCTGTTTCCATACTGTATCTCTAAACTAAAGTAATAAATGTCTGGCTTTCCCAAGTGTTTAATTTCCAGAAGTGAGACACCTGTCAATGTTCCTGTCAATTCCTGTCAATGTTTATTTAAAATGTAAAACTAACCATTAACCACAAATGAAATATAAGGACACCAGATTCAGGAAGTGATGTGCAGCGTTTGTGCCATTGCATTATTAAATAATGACTTGCAGAAAAAATTATAAGATAGGATCTTACATGAGAAGCATGCTCACAGACAGTGCACTTTTTGTTTGTTCAATTGTCACGCATTCCACCTGGATGCTTCACAAGGTTTACATAGATGGAGGGTTCCAATGCATAGCACAAACAACTTCCTGATAAAACACCAAAACTATTACTATATATCAAAGTGCCCTAAAAGGTTGATTCAGCTGGCAACTTTCTACGTGACAATCTCCTATTGAGACAATGCCAGTATCCTTCAGTGTTTTTAGCCTGTTCTTCTTCTTAAAGTGACTTCTTAATGGTTGGAACTTAACTAACACACAGTTTCCACAGATGTGGATTAACTTAAACTGCGGATTCAGTTCAGATAACTGCCCACATCAGCATAAGATTTGTTAAAATATTTTGGTACATATTTGGCTGCAGATATGGTCACTAATATTTTAAGACAGAATGCAGATGGTTGGCTAAATCCCCAGCAAACTTATCTGGTAAAATATTGCTACAATCACAATCGGATGTCAGGAAATATCCTGTGAATATCTTGGTGAAATGGGCCATTGCATGTGAGCTCCCTGGGCATCAATAACTAATCATCGGTTAGCGGGCAGTAGCACTTTCAACTGGAGTGTAGCATTGAGCAGAGTGTTGGCCCCTCACATCCAGGTGCCTGCAGCCAAGCATGTTCCTGCACTCGAGTCTTTAATCTCTTAGGACTGAAAGTCACAGGTTTAGAAATAGAAAAGAATAGTAAAGAACAACACAGGTTCCAGTTGGCACAGGCACACAGTCATTCTTAGGTCTTGTTTAAAGGTTGCAAAGGTAACACTGGAACAGGTTCTCCAATACATTAAACATCAAGCTGTGAGACGTGAGTAGAAAACAAAACTGAAAATATTGGAAATGTTTTAGGAGAATTCATTATTTCAATTCAATTACCTGGATGGAGATGAGAGGTCTGGATTTTTTTTATAGAAAGGTGAGGACGAGGGGGGCTCTGTCCCTGTTGAGACTGGGGGGAGGGGGAGCAAGAATGGAGCTGCAGGATAGCAAGGAGACCCTTGTGAGGGTCTCATCTATGATGGAAGAGGGGAACCCCCATTCCCTAAAGATTGAGGACATATTGGATGTCCTGGTATGGAACGCCTCATCTGCAGCTGTGACGTAGATGGAGGAAATGGGAGTAGGGGATAGAGTCTTTGCAGGAGGAAAGGTGAAAAGACGTGTTGTCTAGATAACTGTGGGAGTCAATATGTTTATAATATGTCAGTCAATAGTCTATCTCCTGTAATGGAGACTGTGAGACCAAGAAACAAAACAGAGATGTCGGAGATGGTTCAAGTGAATTTGAGTGCAGGATGGAAATTGGAGTCTGAAGAAGGGTCTTGACCCAAAACCTCACCCATTCCTTCTCTCCGAAGATCTTGCCTGTTCCATTGAGTTACTGCAACATTTTGTGTCTACTTTCGGATGAAGATGGGGTTGGAAAATGCCTTCTGGAACAGAATCCCTACAAACCATAGCAAAAATAATTCATGACCATAATGAGGGTTCAGCTTCCATATATAATTTATAGAGCTTAACCTAATCATCTCTATTCCAGATGAGTTGATTTATATAGGTGGCAAATATTTACATTTGATTTAATTAATTTTTCATTTAATTTCATCAAAATCAAATGGAGAAATTTAAGTGTGTATGAATGGTTTCTTACACTGAATGGATTCATTTCAGATTGGCAATCTTTTACTGCCGAGTTGCTCAGAAATAAAGAACCAATCAACAAATTTATGATCACATTTGTTCTAATTCCCCTGATATCTCTTGCAGAGATTTGCTGCTTTTGAATTGTATATAATTGTCAACAGCATTAAATAAGTTGAGTGTAAAGTAGTCACTCTGGTCATTAGTACACGGTCTTGTTTTTATGCCACTGTTTATATAAACAGTTTATATACATATTGTTTTTAACAAAGTCCTTCACTGCCACATTGCAACCTTCTTTCCCTTAAAATTGACCTTGGATGGTCTGGTCTATGGATATTCCCACAATTGCTCTCAATGTTGCTTTGTGATTAATCGGAATGTGCTGAGATTAGTCTGCCAAAGTTGCTGAGTCTTTTTTGCCTGCCACTAAAATGATTTATGGAAAAATTTGATGACTGAAAACCCACAGATCCAAGGCAAGCGAGTGGGAATGTGATCCAAAGCAGTCTGGAACTTGTACAGTTTGATATGGATGAGAGGGAGATCTTATCGAAACATATAAGATTGTTAAGGGTTTGGACATGCTAGAGGCAGGCTAGTTCCCGATGTTGGGGGAGTCCAGAACCAGGGGCCACATTTTAGGAATAAGGGGTAAGCCATTTAGAACGGAGACGAGGAAACACTTTTTCTCACAGAGAGTTTTGAGTGTGGAATTCTCTGCCTCAGAGGGCGGTGGAGGCCGGTTCTCTGGATACTTTTAAGAGAGAGCTAGATAGGGCTCTTAAGGATAGCGGAGTCAGTGGATATGGGAAGAGGGCAGGAACGGGGCACTGATTGG
Organism: Leucoraja erinaceus; assembly: GCF_028641065.1. NCBI lineage: Eukaryota > Metazoa > Chordata > Chondrichthyes > Rajiformes > Rajidae > Leucoraja > Leucoraja erinaceus. Next base: position 46,954,306 of record NC_073377.1, read on the forward strand.
GGATGATCAGCCATGATCACATTGAATGACGGTGCTGGTTCAAAGGGCCGAATGGCCTATCTCTGCACCTATTGTCTATTGTCTATTGTCTATTGTCTATTGATATGATTCAAATGAATGCAGTAAATGGCTACTAATCTGCCCCCTAAAACTTGCATTAACCTATCTATAGTTGGCCAGGATTGTGCTTCTTTTTGTAGTTGCGTTGTTCTTCCAGAGAGTGGCAGTATGGCAACATACATTGCCATGTGACCATAGTTTCTATAAATAGAAATGGAAAATCTGGCATTTGGGAGCTTTAAATGATTTTTCATCCTGTGGAAAGCTTTAAAAAATAAGGAATCAAAACAAATACTGAAATACTGGAAGAACTCGGAAGGGTGGCATGGTGGCGTAACGGTAGAGTTGCTGTCTTACAGCACCAGAGACCCAGGTTTGATCCTGACTACGGGTGCATGCGTGTATGGAGTTTGTACGTTCTCCATGTGACCACGTGGGTTTTCACCGGGTGTTCCAGTTTTCCCCCATATTCCAAAGTTGTGCAAGTTTCTAGGTTAATTGACTTGGTATTATTGTAATTTGTCCCGAGTGTTTGTAGGATAGTGTTAGTGTGCGGGGATCGCTGGTCAGCGCAGACTCGGTGGGCTGGACCTGTTTCTGCGCTTTTTCTCTAAACTAAACTAATCTCAGCATATCAAGCCCCACCTGTGGAAAGGGAACCCAGTTAATGTTTCAGGTCATAGAACTTCACCATTTCTGATGAAGAGTTTATGACCCGAAACACTTTGATGTCGATTCTTCCCACATTCGGATTCCAACGGCTGTAGATTATTTGTATTCCAAATAAGAAATCAAGCTGCTCATCATTTTTAATACCGCACCAAACTATGCCAAACACTAAAGCATTCCTTACATGTGTGTACATTAATGATTTCCATGTTGTTCTTAAAAAACAACTTGGAATTATTAGAAAACCTGTTATCCCAGCATCTATATTATTCTAACTTGGGAGAATATCTTCATTTACTGTTTTTCTTTCTACTCTGAGGGCACGGGTTCCTGGGAGTAGCAACAGGGTTAGACAAAAAATGCATATGGCTCGCTTGCCTCAGTTGTGAAGTTGTGATGTCGTATTACAGTTCAATAAATCATTGGTTACTCCGCACTTGCAGTACTGTCTGCAGTTCTGGTCGCCATGCTAAAGGACTAAGCTGGAGAAGATGCAGAAGAATTGACAAGAAAGGTGTTCTAACCTGAGGGTTTGATTTCTAAAGAGGAACTGGATAGGCTGGGACTCTTTACACCAGAGTAAAGGAGGCTGAGTGGTAACCTCGTGGAAGTTTACAAAATCATTAAAGACGTAGATAAGGTGGATGGTCACAGTCTTCACCCCAGAGTAAGCAAATTAAAGGTTTAAGGTGAGGGGGAAAAATTTAAAGGGTAACCAAGGGACATGTTTTTGGTGGGTATATGGTGGGTATATGGAATATGGAGCAAGTACAGGCGTGAATGCAATTACAATGCTTAAAAACATTTTGGAAGATATTTATATAGGAATGGCTTAGATGGATATGGGCGAAACACGTGCAAATGGATTTTAGCCTTTACAGGCAACTTGGTCAAGTTGGGCCGAAGGGCCTGTTTATCTTCTGCATAATTATGAATAAATGAAGTTATGAGCCCTGCACAGTGTTTGATACCATCTTTCAAATGAAACTATAAACGGCTGTTCTCTGAGGCGGATGTAAAGAATTCCCACAAAACTGTTCATAAAAGACGGAATATGAATTTAATTTGGGAGAGAATTTTATCAGATGGGTTAAATTACTATATGATAAACCAATGGCAAGAATACTAACTAATAATATTGTTTTATAATAATAATAAAAATAACAGACGGAATAGGTCCTTCCTCATGCTTACCCCTCATGCTTACCCCTCAGTCAATGTTACTGAAACATTGCCTCAAGTTTATTTCAGTTCTCTGTGATACAGCTTGCAGAATTCGATTGGTACATTTACTAAATTGTCACAGTAAGTAAACTTTGAGAGTACTTCTTTGGGAATAAAATGCTTCTGGACATCCAGAATGCATAAAATACCTAATTTTATAAATAAAGGCTTTCTCACTGACAGCTGCAAATCTTTCATAGAAGAACAGAACAAGGCACAAAACCATAAGCTTTTCAAATGGCAACCAGATGTTGGTGTGACCCAGACTAAGGGTTCTGATGTGATTCTTTTAACTGTGTCTGGGAACAGTGAAACAGGGAAAGGGACTATCGATTAGGAAAGCATTGGTGATTTTAAAAAAAATTAAATGTTAGAATCAAATCAAATCAAATCAAATCAAATCAATCATTATTGTCATCTTGCAAAGCAGCAGTTGTACCGTGCAAAATGAGAAGGCGTTTTCCAGGGAATACCAGAACATCAAACATAAAACTTAAACATTTCACACACAAATAAAAACAATCCAGTCCCTGATAAAAACAGTAGGGATAGTAAAAAAAAAAAGTGCAGGTAAAAAACAACCACAATAAAATACAAGTCAAAGCAGTCATAAATTGTCCAGGGCAGCTGATTTAAGTGGCCAGTGCCAGAGTTTGATATTAAAGTGTCAGTGCAAAGTAAACAGCAGAATCAGGTGGAGTGACTGTTTAGCAGCCTCACAGCTGTGGAAGGAAGCTGTTTAGCCCCGGTTGTCCGGGCTTTGATGCAGTGGTATCTCTTGCCTAATGGCAGGAAATCCAGGTGTGTGTGGAGGGGGTGCAGTGTGTCCTTTGCAATGCTCAGTGCTTTTTTCAGACAGCGGCTCTGGAACAGTTCTTGTACCGAGGGTAGGGAAACACCAAGAACTCTCTGCTCCCCTCACTACCCTCTGCAGAGCCTTCCTGTCTGGGCAGTTGCAGTTGGAGTACCACGTGTTCATGCAGTACGTGAGTACAGACTCCGCCGTGCCCCTGTAGAAAGTCCTGAGGATGTTGGTGGGGAGTGAGGCCTGTTTGATGTTTCCTCAGGTAGTGCAGTCGCTGATGGGCCCGTTTGACAATCCCAGTGTTGTTCCTGGACCAGGTGAGACTGTCTGTGATCTGCACTCCAAGGAACTTTATGTTCTCCCCTCTCTCCACCGTGGTGCCACTGATGTTGAGGGGTGTGTGTTTGGGCTGTAACCACCTGAAGTCGACAATCATCTCCTTTGTTTTGTCGACATTTAGTTCCAAGTTGTTGCCGCACCAGTCCACTAGTTGTTTCACTTCCTCCCTGTACATTGTTTCATCCTTTCCACTGATGAGTCCCACCACTGTGGTGTAATCTGCAAATTTAATAATCCTGTTGTCCTTGAATCTGGCAGCACAGTCATGTGTGAGCAGTGTGAACAACAGCGGGCTGAGCAAACAGCTATGAGGGGAGCCGGTGCTCAGCGTGATCGAGCCTGAGGTGTTCTTGCCAACAAGGACTGACTGCAGTCTCTGTGTCTCTGTGTCGGATCCAGTGAAGGAAAGGAATATAAAAGCAGATAATTTAAAATCATTGAAAATGTGGCTGAACTAGTGTAGTTCACTAGTGTAGTGTAGCATTTAGACGAGTATCATGTTCAGTTCTGGGCACCATGTTATAGGAAAGATGTTGTCCAGCTGGAAAGGGTACAGAGAAGATTTGCGAGGATGTTGCCAGGACTCGCGGGCCTGAGCTATAGGGAGAGGTTGAGCGGGCTAGCACTCTTTTCCTTGGAGCGCAAGGTTGATAATAGATGTCAGTCAATGGTCTATTGACTGACATACATTCACAAAAAATATAAATTGTCCCTAGTGTGTAGGATAGTGCTAGCGTACAGGGATCGCTGGTCGGCACGGCCTTGGTGGGCTGAAGGGCCTGTTTCCAAGCTGTATCTCTAAGCTAAATGGAAGGGATAGCTTTAAGGTGAGAGGGAATAGATTTATTCTGGTACCTCTAGGGACAACCTTTTCACACCGAGGTGGTAGGTATACAGAGGGAGTTGCCAGAGAAAATGGTTGAGGCACATAAAATAAAATTTGTGTATAGGTGTACATTGCTCAGCATGGATAAGTTGGACCAAAGGGCTATTTTCATGCTGACTGTCAAAAAACTAAACAAAAAGTGCAAAAGTTCCAATGAGATAAATTAGAAGATTGGGAATTCATCCATAGCAATCCATTCCAGACTCTGGTAACAGCAGGGAAGATGCTGTTCTTGGATCTGGCGGTGCATTCTTTTAAGCTTTTGTAAGTTCTGCCCAAACGGAGAAGGGCGAAGCAAATGATCAGGCTGCAAGTGCTCCTTACATAGAAACATAGAAAATAGGTGCAGGAGTAGGCCATTCGGCCCTTCGAGCCTGCACCGCCATTCAATATGATCATGGCTGATCATCCAACTCAGTATCCCTTACCTGCCTTCTCTCCATACCCCCTGATCCCCTTAGCCACAAGGGCCACATCTAACTCCCTCTTAAATATAGCCAATGAACTGACCTCAACTACCTTCTGTGGCAGAGAGTTCCAGAGATTCACCACTGTGAAAAATGTTTTTCTCATCTTGGTCCTAAAGGATTTCCCCTTTATCCTTAAACTGTGACCCCTTGTCCTGGACTTCCCCAACATCGGGAACAATCTTCCTGCATGTAGCCTGTCCAACCCCTTAAGAATTTTGTAAGTTTCTATAAGATCCCCCCTAAATCTTCTAAATTCTAGCGTGTACAAGCCGAGTCTATCCAGTCTTTCTTCATATGAAAGTCCTGCCATCCCAGGAATCAGTCTGGTGAACCTTCTCTGTACTCCCTCTATGGCAAAAATGTATTTCCTCAGACTTGGAGACCAAAACTGTACACAATACTCCAGGTGTGGTCTCACCAATACCGTGTACAATTGCAGTAGAACCTCCCTGCTCCTATACTCAAATCCTTTTGCGATGAATGCTAACATACCATTCGCTTTCTTCACTGCCTGCTGCACCTGCATGCCTACTTTCAATGACTGGTGTACCATGACACCCAGGTCTTGTTACATCTCCCCTTTTCCTAATCGGCCACCAATTAGATAATAGTCTAAGTTCCTGTTTTTGCCACCAAAGTGGATAACCTCACATTTATCCACATTATATTGCATCTGCCATGCATTTGCCCACTCACCCAGCCTATCCAAGTCACCTTGCAGCCTCCTAGCATCCTCCTCGCAGCTAACACTGCCCCCCAGCTTTGTGTCATCCGCAAACTTGGAGATGTTACATTCAATTCCCTCGTCATTAATATATATTGTATATAGCTGGGGTCCCAGCACTGAGCCTTGCGGTGCCCCACTAGTCAATCCCTGCCATTCTGAAAACGACCTACTCTTTGCTTCCTGTTTGCTAGCCTGTTCTCTATCCACATCAAAACTGAATCCCCAATACCATGTGCTTTAAGTTTGTATACTAATCTCTTATGTGGGACCTTGTTGAAAGCCTTCTGAAAGTCCAGATATAACACATTCACTGGGTCTCCCTTATCCACTCTACTTGTTACATCCTCGAAAAATTCTATAAGATTCGTCAGACATGATTTACTTTTCGTAAATCCATGCTGACTTTGTCCCAATGATTTCACCACTTTCCGAATGTGCTGCTATCCCATCTTTAATAACTGACTCTAGCAGTTTCCCCACTACCGATGTTAGACTAACTGGTCTGTAATTCCCCGTTTTCTCTCTCCCTCCCTTTTTAAAAAGTGAGGTTACATTAGCTACCCTCCAATCCTCAGGAACTACTCCTGAATCTAAAGAGTTTTGAAAAATTATCACTAATGCATCCACTATTTCTGGGGCTACTACCTTAAGTACTCTGGGATGCAGCCTATCCGGCCCTGGGGATTTATTGGCCTTTAATCCATTCAATTTACCTAACACCAGTTCCCGGCTAACCTGGATTTCACTCAGTTCTTCCATCTCATTTGACCCGAGGTCCCCTGCTATTTCCGGCAGATTATTTATGTCTTCCTTAGTGAAGACGGAACCAAAGTAGTTATTCAATTGGTCTGCCATGTCCTTGTTTCCCATGATATGTTATCTGCTTTCCCAAGGTAGTGTGAGGTACGGATGATATCAATAAGGTTTAGTTGATTAGTACAGGTGTCAATGGTTATGAGGGGAAGACAGGAGAATGGGGTTAGGAGAGATAGATCACCCATGATTGAATTGCAGAGTAGACTTGATGGGCCGAATGGCCTAATTCTGCTCCTGTCACTTATGATCTTATGTCCTTATGAATAAATTCATGTTTTTTCAAGTATTGAAAGGAATCATGGAATTAATTTTACCCACAATAAGTGCAACCGTGAAACATGTGAGTATTTTATTTATTATCAGTCATGGAGATGGGAGCAGAATCCATTCTTAACGATGCTGATAGGAAAATAATATTCACTGCGTTTGCTTCGTCTGCTGAGCTTTCATTAAAATAAATGATTGCTTCCAATATTATAGCTTCCTGCACTTCAAACTGAATGGCATAAATGATATGATACGATAGAACATTATTTATCCCAGGAGGGAAATTGATCTGCCAACAGTCATAAAACACAAAATACATGAAACATGAAATTAAAATGAGGAGTGGAAAGGATTGGAGATGTGCAAAGATTGGGGAGTCAGTGGACCCATGACAGCAGGGGGAGGAGTTATACAGTTTGACAGTCACATGGACCAGAAAATCCTAAACTAATGAATTGGACAGCATGGTATTCATATTTCAGCACCTTGGATGCCAATTAAATTCCAATTTCCATCATCAAATTTCATCATAGTGCTAGTGTGCATGGTGATCCCTAGTCGGCATGGACTTCCACGCTGTATCTCTAAAGCCTCAATTTTAAATTCTGAATATACATTTATTGCTCAATTTACCAACTTTATGCCGATTTTGTTTGTCCACTTGTATCACACTCACACCAGTATGTTAAAGAGTAGCAGAGAAACAACCCAAAATGTCATCAATTCTTTTCACCTCACGGATGCTGCTTGCCCTGCTGAATTAATCCTGCAGAGTGTTTGTAAGAGATGGTGCCACCAATCCTTTCTCAATGAGTTTTGATACCAACACGGCCAAACTGAAATGCTGCTCGTGTTACACATTTGTATTGACCAGGTTTGAAAAAACTATAGAGTAGAAATCAACAATTCCATATTTACCACAGCACCCATTCCCAAAGATTAATTATGTCTGTTGTGCAGATACATGATAGAACCCTGCTCTACAATGATGAACTCAGGATGTTTGTAATCTACATAGATTTCACACTTTGCAGATTCAATCCAGGCTCTGACTGTTGAAGTGAAAAAATGTCTGTGAAGACAGCAACCTGTTTAGAATAAGGTAGGTAGACAAAAATGCTGGAGAAACTCAGCGGGTGCAGCAGCATCTATGGAGCGAAGGAAATAGGCCAAAACCTTTCTTCATCTGCAGTTCCTTCTTGAATAGAATAAGAGGTAGCCCATTTAGGAGCAAAGTGTTCCATCTTATTTCCTGTGAACTGAGCCACAGACCAACTTCCCTTGGAACCAAACAACCAGTGTAAGGAGATGGGAGACACACCCAGTGTGATATGCACTTACAATTTCTTAAATTCTGAAAATTATTATAATTCAGTTTGGATCAAGTTAAGTATGTGGTGTTTTAGCCAACAAAGCAAGTATTTTAGACAAAAATATGTATTTTAAGCGAGGGTATTTTTATAGCTACACAACAGGTTTTATGACATTTCTATTCAAAAGAACAAAAAGTTAAACTCAGCTAGAGTAAAGCAGAGGTAGACAAAAGTGCTGGAGAAACTCAGTGGGCGCAGCAGTATCTATGGAGCGAAGGAAATAGGCAACGTTTCGGGCCAAAACCCTTCTTCATCTGCAGTTCCTTGAATAGAATAAGAGGTAGCCCATTTAGGAGGGAAAGGAGGGGAAACTTGTTCACTCAGGAAATGATGAATATTTGGAACATCCCCAGCAGAATGCAGCAACTGAGTCATTATTGTTCTCAAATCAAGATTGATAGATTATTGTTGTTTAAGAAGAAATTGCAGGCTGGAAAATCGAAGAAAGACAAAAGTGCTGGAGAAACTCAGTGGGTGCAGCAGCATCTATGGAGGGAAGGAAATGGGCAACGGTTAGGGCCTTCTTCAGACTGAACGAGGGGTTTTGGCCCGAAACGTTGCCTATTTCCTTCGTTCCATAGATGCTGCTGCACCCGCTGAGTTTCTCCAGCACTTTTGTCTACCTTGATAGATAATTGGATATGAAAGGGATGTTGGAAAGGTCAGGAAAAGGGCATTGACATGGAAGAACAAACATATTCTTATTGAATGGCAACAAACACAATGCCACAATGAGCCTAATCCTGCTCCTGTATTTCATATTCAATTCAATTCAACTTTAATGTCATCGCACAAAATACAAGTATCAGTACAACGAAATGCAGTTTTGCGTCAGTCCGTAGTAGTTGTACATAAAGAGAAAAAACAAGAAAAAAAATAGAAAGAGAGAAGATACAGAATAATCAGGAAATACAGAATGATTAAACACAGGGGGACGGAGGGACCAGAGAAGTCTATCGTCGGGACTCCGAGTTCAGCAGTGTGATTGTGTTGTTATAGAAGCCTTTCCTCATCCTGCTGGTACGTGACCTGAGGCTCCTGTACCGCCTCCCTGATGGGAGGAGGGCAAACAGTCCATGGTTGGGGTGTGAGGGGTCTTTGATGATCTTCCCAGCCCGTCTCAGACACCGTTTTTGGTGGAGGGCATCCATGGCAGGGAGCGGGGCACCGATGATGTGCTGCGCGGTTTTCACCACCCGTTGTAGTGCTTTCCTGTCCGCAGCAGTGCAGCTGCTGTACCATACCGTGAAGCAGGTGGTCAGGATACTCTCTATGGTACAGCGGTAAAAGTTGGTCAGGATCAGGGGGGACAGGTGGGCTTTCTTGAGCCTCCTAAGGAAGTAAAGGCGCTGCTGTGCCTTTTTGATCAGCTTGGAGGTGTTGAGGGACCAGGACAAGTCCTCCGAGATATGCACTCCGAGGAATTTATAGCTGGAGATGCGCTCCACCTCAGTCCCGTTGATATGGATGGCGGTATGACTGCCTCCTCTGGTCTGCCTGAAGTCGACAATAATCTCCTTCGTCTTTTTGGAGTTGAGGATGAGGTTATTGTCGGCACACCAGGTGGTCAGGTGCTGGATCTCATCCCTGTAGGCTGACTCATCGTTGTCGCTGATCAGTCCTACTACCGTGGTATCGTCAGCAAACTTAATAATGGCGTTGGATCCGTACTTTGGGATGCAGTCGTGGGTGAAGAGGGAGTAGAGGAGAGGGCTGAGCACACAGCCCTGTGGCACTCCGGTGTTCAGTGTTATAGTGGAGGAGGTGAGGTTATTGACCCTAACAGACTGTGGTCTGTTAGTGAGGAAGTCCAATGTCCAGTTGCAGAGGGAGGTGGAGATGCCAAGTCCACTGAGTTTGGTGATCAAGCTGGCTGGGATGACGGTGTTAAAGGCAGAGCTGAAATCAATGAACAGCAGCCTGATGTAGGAGTTGTTGTAGTCCAGGTGGGTCAGGGCAGAGTGTAGGGCCGCCGATATGGCGTCCTCTGTAGACCTGTTGGTCCGGTAGGCAAACTGATGGGGGTCCAGTGTGGGGGGGAGGCAGGCTTTGAGGTGAGCCAAGATCAGCCGCTCAAAGCACTTGTTCTTGTTTTGTACGACTTGTACCAAAGGAAAATTATACCTTTCGCTGAAACCAGAATAAAACACTATATTCGAGCCAGCAATGTCACAAACTCCACCAATTTTTACACCATCTCTATGGTTCATGTCTTTCAGAGAAGTCCCATGAGACACACATTCAACTTCTATGTGGGAATGACAAATCAGAGTCATTGGATTTGAAAGCTTTAAGGGCAAAGATGTGAAATGTAATCTTATGTTATAACAGCTTGAGTATTTAAATCTTATGGAACTGTATTTCCTTCTCATAACATAAAACTAGAGGTTGTACATATAATGGATTACGGTATTACATAGTTGGCACCTAAAATTAGGTTCCACTGTACTGTTTTGTGCTGTATTAACTTCTAATAAAATTAAAATAAAAAAAAAGGAACTGTATAAGCAAGCAAATAATTCCATATGACACACAGACATCTCAGATTATCCCTACATTTGCGCTCAGTCTGCCAAGGCTTACTGCATTTCCCGGTTGCTAAGCATTTTAAGTCCCTTTCCCATTCCTATACTGCCCTTTCTCTCCTGGATCTCCCCCATTGCCAGAGTGAGGCCATATGCAAACACTAGAGGAATAGCACCTCATATTTTGCTTGGGTAGCTTACAACCCAACAGTATGAACATTGAATTCTTCAATTTTATGAAATCTCTAACAACCCCCCCCCCCCCCCCCCCCCCCCCCTCCCCCCCCCAAACCCTCCACTCCCCTCCTTTTTCCCCACAGCCCCCTTTACTCTTGCCCTCCCCTCCCCTGTGGCCATGCTGGACTATGTATCCACTCCCCTCCACCTCCCCCCACTATTCTCCCCCCTCTGGCTTCACAATTCACAACTCTACAATCCTGTCTCTGCACTTATCTCTTGACTTTGTTCCAACCATCTGTCTATTGAAACCGCCCCACCCCATCACGTGCCCATATATTCTCCTGCCTTCCCCTGTCTCTCCCTTTTTCTAGCCCCCACCCCCCCCCCCCTCCACCCCTACAATAAGTCTGAAGAAGTGTATTGATCCAAAACATTACTATCCATGTTCTCCAGAGATGGTGCCTGATCTGCTGAGTAACTCCAGCATTCTGTGTATTAACCAGCATCCGTAGTTCCTTGTTCCTGCAAAAAGATACATGCTTACAGGATTGCATAGAAACATAGAAACATAGAAAATAGGGGCAGGAGGAGGCCATTCAGCCCTTCGAGCCAGCACCGCCATTTATTGTGATCATGGCTGATCGTCTCCAATCAATAACCCCGTGCCTGCCTTCTTCCCAGTTGTCAAAACATCATGCAAAATACATCATGTGTTCTTCAAAGTATTAAGATATTGTCAGACACACATGGCAGTCTCTCACATATCTGAAAAACAGGAATAAAGTGAGGTTACGATGAAAAAAGTAAAAATCTTTCTTTCAATTAAAATGTGATGTGTTGTTGTTCTGTTATGATATTGTTGTGCTGTGTCAGTACATTACGTTTTTATTAAGATTACTGTGTGCGTTTCCTCTTTAAGAATATGTAGTTCGAAGCGTGCCTAGATCTGGGATGTGGCAATAAAAAACAAATAATGTTTGCAGTGTGCTGTAGTGAATTACAGGAACAAGTGATGAAAGTAACATAGTTCTTGTCTATATGCAACAAAGTTGATGAGGAAGGAGGGCCATGTAGTCAAAGAACACGAGGAGGACGAGAAGAAGATGGGGAATAAGCGAGAAAGAAACAAGCGTGGTGTGCTAAAATCCAGGTCAATAATACTTCAATTCCAATGAAAACCATCTAAACATGTTTATCTTATGACAAAGTTCAACCATCTCTCTTTCAGGATCTGCTATCACCAAATCTCCTTCCATTCACATCTTGGAGCTCACGATTGATAAGATGAGGACCAAGCACATGGTTACTGTTACTGCAACAACCCCTGTGTTTAGATCTTAGAGTCATAGAGCATGGAAACAGCCCCTTCGGCCCAACTTGCCCATGCCGACCAAGATGCTCCATCTACAGTAGTCCCTCTTACCTGCAGTTGGCCCATATCCTTCTAAACAATTCCTGTCCATGTACTTGTTTAATAGTCTTTTAAATGTTGTGATAATACCTGCATTAAATACCTCGTCTGGCAGCTCATTCCATATACCCGCCACCCTTTGTGTGAAAAGAGTTCTGGCACACAGTGCCAAAGATCCAGGTTCCATCCGGCCTACGAGTGTTGGCTACGTTCTCCCAATAAATTCAATAGACAATAGACAATAGGTGCAGGAGTAGGTCTATTCAATGTGATCATGGCTGATCATCCACAATCAGTACCCCGTTCCTGCCTTCTCCCCATATCCCCTGACTCCACTATCTTTAAGAGCCCTATCTAGCTCTCTCTTGAAAGTACCCAGAGAACCGGCCTCCACCGCCCTCTGAGGCGGAGAATTCCACAGACTCACAACTCTCTGTGTGAAAAAGTGTTTCCTCATCTCCGTTCTAAATGACTTATCCCTTATTCTTAAACTGTGGCCCCTGGTTCTGGACTCCCCCAACCTCGGGAACATGTTTCCTGCCTCTAGCGTGTCCAAACTCTTAATAATCTTATATGTTTCAATTAGATCCCCTCTCATCCTTCTAAACTCCAGAGTGTATATGCCCAGCAGCTCCATTCTCTCAGCATATGACAGTCCCGCCATTCCGGGAATGAGCCTTGTAAACCTACACTGCACTCCCTCAATAGCAAGAATGTCCTTCCTCAAATTGGGAGACCAAAACTGCACAGAATACTCCAGGTGTGGTCTCACTAGGGCTCTGTACAACTGCAGAAGGACCTCTTTGCTCCTATATTCAACTCCTCTTGTTATGAAGACCAACATGCCATTTGCTTTCTTCACTGTCTGCTGTACCTGCATGCTTACTTTCATTCCTCATCATCTCCTTTCTAATGGCATGTCCTTTAATTCTGAGGCTAAGGTCTCTGGTCCTAGACTCTCCCACTAGTGGAAACAGCCTCTCCACATCCATTCTATCTTCAAGGCAATTAGCAGTGTGCATGAATTGCTGATGATGGCCACAAGTACATAAACAAAATAAATCCCCTGCAGGACGATGCTAAATTTATTGTTGAAACCAATACAAAGATCTGCTTTACTCTAGCTGAGTTTAACTTTTTGTTCTTTGGAATAGAAATGTCATAAAACCTGTTGTGTGGCTATAAAAATACCCTCGCTTAAAATACATTTTGTTTCGAAAAAACTTCCTTTGTTGGCTAAGACAGCACATACTTAACTCAATCCAAACTGGATTATAATAATTTTCATAATTTAAGAAATTGTAAGTGCAAATCACACTGGGTGTGTCTCCCATCTCCTTACACTGGTTGTTTGGTTCCAAGGGAAGTTGGTCTGTGGCTCTGTTCACAGGAAATAAGATGAAACACTTCTTGTAAAAGTATGAATAAAACATCTTGCTCTTTTATAGTATTGTTACTGCTTACGATGCCCTAAAATGTCTTATGGCCAATAAAATTATTTTGAACCAGTCATTGGTGCATTGTTGAAGGGCACAGCAGCTCCATTGTGTCTTTGGAAAAAGTAGATAGCAATCCGGTCTCTGCACTCTCTTTCCAGTAATGCCCTGAAGCGGTAATGACGATCTGGTTTCAATAATTTTAGTCTCTGAGGTTTTATGCCTGTAACATAATGCCTTAGGCAAAACTAATAAAAATAAAACAGCAGATCCGGGGATCTAGGCTCACATCCAGAGCCAGGGTGGTGTCTGAAAACCGAGATTGAGGCGGTAATTGGAAACACAGTTATAATATGAATTGGGATCTGGACCAAGTAATAGTATGAGGATGGGTGTGCATCCATGAGTTGCTGGATAAGGGATAATGGGAGCTGAATCCAAATAAGTGATTATATGAGGCTTGCTGGGTGAAGAATTGTAATTATAGAAATGTTACAGTGAAGAAGCAGTCCAGTCAGTCATTTGAATCCACACTGGCTTTTAAGAGAGTAATCCAATGTCCCATAACAAGCTTATTTTTGTTCACTGTCGTGTAAATTATTTTCTCTCAAGTCTCTGTCCAATTCCTCTTATATGTTCTTATTGATTCTATAAGAAGATTCTATAATGATCATCTTTGCATGCAGTGAATTGTCAGCCAATAAACTATTTGCTAAATAAAGGTTTCCTCACACTACAACCATATATCTTTTACCCAAGGTTTTGAGTGTGTGGCCCATGTTACATGTTTGGACCATCCACTAATGGGAGCAGTTTCCTTATTTAGATACACCAGTGGGGATCGCGTACATCAACAACAAATCTTTACTCAATCTACTTTCCACCAAGAAGGAAACCAGCTTCTCAGTTTAACTTTGCAGCTGAAATCCCTCATTCTTGGATCCCCTAGGCCTATACAATACCCACAGATAATATGTGTAGGAAGGAACTCCAGATGCTGGTTTATACCGAAGATAGACGCAAAATGTTAAAGTAACTCAGCAGGTCAGACAGCATCACTGGAGAAAAGGAATAGGTGACGTTTCGGGTCGGAAAGAACTTAAGTATAAAGAAGGGTTCCAATCTAAAACGTCACCTATTCCCTTTCTCCAGAGATGCTGCCTGACCCACTGAGTTACTCCAGCAATATGTTTCTATCTTCGGTATAAACCGACATCTGGAGTTCCATCCTACACATATTGTCTGTGGGTGTTTGTGTCAACCCACAGATAATCTATAATAAACCAAAATTCAATAAATTAATAACCCAAGTACTCGTGCAAAAGACCTGAAGCCCTTAATGCAACTGAAGACAGTTCATAGGCCATAGTTGAGGTCATGCTGTGTGACGTTCAAGAATCTGATGGGAATAAGCTATTCTTGAACTTGGTGGTTCAAACTGTGTGTGGAGTTTGGACATTCTCTATGTGACTACATGGGTTTCCTCTGGATGCTCTGGTTTCCTTCCACATTTCAAAGAAGTGTAGGTTTGTGGGTTTATTGGTTATCGGTAGACCGAAGGGACCGTTTCAGTGTTGTATCTTTTGATCAATCAATCAATACCGTGTCTGTGAGACATTTGACTAATATTTTAACAGATATAAATCTCTTTAAGACCCCCAATAAAATTGAAGATAATTCTTCCTTGTTGGCCCATCAAATGGTTATTGATCAATAACTCTTAAAGCAGAAGGTAAGACAAAGGGCAATATTACAAATGGGAAGCTTCATAAATACCTCCGTGGTTGCATCCAGAAAACTACTCATTATAAACCCGATATAATAATCGGAACAGACTTGATGGGCCGAATGGCCTAACTTTGCTCTTTTGTCTTATGATCTTATGAACCTGGCAGCCTAGATTAAACTGAAAATAATTACTGAGAAAAGTCAGCTAGATTTCTAATCCTTGTTGTATGTTACAAATTAATTGTTAATCTAAATGTTTATAAACCCCTATGATCTACACAAAATTATTGTATGTATCCATCTATCTTTTCATTTCCTGAAGCAGATATAGGATTTTGACAGATGTTGAGATAATTTTTGAGTAATTATTTTCCCAGATATAGTTCTTTGGAGCAGAAAACTCCCAGATTCCCAGTGAAAGCAATTATTTTCATTGGAAGGAAACAGAAGGTTGTCGGAAACTATTAAGAGTTGAACAGATGAGCCCGAAAGTCCCCTGTCTCTCTTATATATTTTAAAACCAATGACATTTCCTTTTGCAACCCAAGGATGGCCTAGTTTATGAACACTTTAAACAAATGGGATTTTTTTTTTACCCTATCATGGAAAAGTGTCACTGTTTTGTGCCGAGAATAGTTTTCAGCACAAACTGTGACAATGGAAACACCAATAAATTTTATAGACTTTGACTGAAAAAATAAAATATGTAGCTAAGTGTATGCAGGATATTTGCAAAAGCTATTCAAGTTTAAACTTGGAAAAACATGTTTAACCGGCAGTCTGGAAGGGGGCTGATGATGGCCAGATTATCAGGAAGCAGCAGTGAATTGGCCTGGTTACTGTATATGAATATGAACACACCACTGACCACCTTCCCCACCAAAATGGCCAGGAAAGCCCTGAAAGAAATTGGCTGGTTTGAAAATCAGTCAAAGGTGGCGATACTTTGACCCAAGGTAAGTGATAGGAATGATTCATACCTATGGGTCGATTACTGTTGGGGGTGAGGGGGATGGGGGAAGTGGTGTATTGAAAAGTCTATGGTAAAATCTTAAGTGTATCCAACATCATTTCTACCCCCAGGGAAAAGCTGGAACTTATTCCACAAGAAGTGCTTTGCCAAATAAGTTAACCGAGAAATTGAAATTGATGAAAGAAGGGTCTCGACCCGAAACGTCACCCATTCCTCCTCTCCGGAGATGCTGCCTGTCCCGCTGAGTTACTCCAGCTTTTTGAGTCTATCTTCGATGATATATTATTATTTATTATGGGTTTTGAGGAATAGGTATTAGTATTGGTTTATTATTATCATTAAATAAACCTGTTATGGCGACTAGCTTTCTACATCATTCAACTGGAAAATAAATTCCATTCCTTTTGGAAGCCTTGGAAAAACAACTTATTTTCACACTCATCCTGAGTAATAATATTAAAATCACATGAAAATCCACATGCCTCAATTGCTTGTATGCTGCAACCTTTTTCATTATATCTATCCTTATATATGTTACTTTAAAATTCACCGCAAATTAACAAAAGTGTTTGAATACTTTGCATGAAAATTGTTATAACAATTGTTCCAAAAAATCTAAATTATGACAAATGAATAGACCACATTTAGAGAACATTGTGCATGCTCATTTCTGGGAAAATGCCCAGAGTCCCTCTGAGGTTGTGGGATGTGAGCCCCCAGCCCGTGGTGTGTACTGAGGTACAGTGAAAAGCTTTTGTTGCATGCTAACCAGTCAGTTGAAAGACAATACATGATTACAATCAAGCTATTCACAGTGATCTTCTCCTCCATCTACCGCCACACTGCTGGTAGACTGAAAGTAAAAGAAGTAGAATTGATTCACAAGGAAACTACAGAAATAAGTTATTTCATTTTTAAGAAATGTCTTATGGCTTGAGAGTCTGTAATCTCACCATATGATGGGCACTTAAATTATTTAAAGTCTCATATACCTGCTGTGAAGCCTCTGACTATGCACTGTACTGCCATCTGCTTAAAGCGTGCAAAGGAACTTTTAATAAAAAATGTGAAGACTGGACCAAATTATAATTTTATTAGGCAATGTGAGATTGTTCATTATTAATTATTAGGTTATTAATAGGATGTAATTTCTAAAGAAAATCTTCAAACTGGAACATCAACTTCCCCGTACTTTTCACAGATGCTGCCTGAACAGTTGGCTGTTTTTGGACAGTTATTGGTTCAGTTTCAGCAACCATAGACTAAAATACTCAGTTGAAATGATCCGTGGTGTGAGGTTCACCTAGCTGTGGCTATCAAACTGTACAACTCCTCCCCCTTCTGTCACACCCATCTCCTTAAAACCTCCCCTCCCCTCACCCACCCTCTTAAATCTTTGCACATCCCCAATCCTTTCCATTCGTCACTTTAATTTCATGTTTCATGTATCATGTGTTTTATGACTGTAGGAAGATCAATTTCCCTCCTGGGAGAAATAAAGTTCTATCATATCGTATCGTATCGTATCATATTGTAGCGCCCTCATGCCCACGTTGATTTTGCATATGGCCTGTCACCGTTGGCCACTCGCCAGCAGCCTCACGAGAAGGTCCAGCCACAAGAGCTCAATAACAACTCCAACATCAGGCGCACTCATTGTCCTTATCTGCACAAGATTGAACTCTTTGGCCTCAATGCCAAGTGTCACATCTGGAGGAAACCAGGCACCGCTCATCACCTGGCCAATACCATACCTACGGTGAAGCATGGTGGTGGCAGCATCATGCTGTGGGGATGTTTTTCAGTGGCAGGAACTGGGAGACTAGTCAGGATTGAGGGCAAGATGAACAAAGCAAAGTATTGAGAGATCCTTGATGAAAACCTGCTCCAGAGCATTCAGGACCTCAGACTGGGGCAGAGGTTCATCTTCCAATAGGACCCTAAGCACACAGCCAAGATAACGCAGGAGTGGCATCGTGACAAGTCTGTGAATGTCCTTGAATGCCTCAGCCAGAACACGGACTTGAACTCGATCGAATATCTCTGGAGGGACCTGAAAATAGCTGTGTATCGACGCTCCCCATCCAACCTGACAGAGCTTGAGAGGATCTGCATAGAAGAATGGGAGAAATTACCGAAATACAGGTGTGCCAAGCTTGTAGCATCATACCCAAGAAGACTTGAGGCTGTAATCGCTGCCAAAGGTGCCTCAACAAAGTACTGAGTAAAGGGTCTGAATACTTAAGTGAATGTGATATTTCAATTATTTTTTTTAATTTACTTTGCAAAAATTTCTAAATATCTGTTTTCGCTTTTTTATTATGGGGTATTGTGTATAGATTGATGATTAAAAAATGAATTTAATCAATTTTAGAATAAGGCTGTAACGTAACAAAGGGGTCTGAATACTTTCTGAATGCACTGTATACTCCAAAGACTTCCAGGTTTGTAGGTTAATTGGCTTTGGTAACAATTGTAAATTGTTTCTAGTGTGTAGGATAGTGTTAGTGTGCATGGATTGCTGGTCATCACAGACTCAGTGGGCTGAAGAGCCTGTTTCCTTGCTGTATGTATAAACAAAAAAATAACTAAACACTACCGAGGGATCTGCATGCCACATTTAAAATTTGGTAACAAACTCCCCATAAAACAAAATGACAATGTCATCAATTGTACAAATGGGTGGATTGTCGAAATGTAGGGACGATACTTGATTGACACTCAGCTTGTAATCTCTACAAGTGCTAAAAGATCCATCGTTAAATTATTGCAGATGCTGAAATCTGGAGCAAAATACAAAGTGCCTGAGGAACTGAGCAGGTCAAGCAGCATCCATGGAGAGATATATTTTAGTTCTGATACATCATCTGTCCATTTCCCTCCACAGATGCTGCCTGACCAACTGTGATCCAACATTAACACTGACACAACAGAGTAACTAACAAGTTCAATTATTTTCTTTCTGGCTTTCACCACTGGTCTCCAGTGGACACTGTTACATACAAGATCAAGTTTCAGTTGCAAGTCCAGCATGTTTTACTTGCATATCATGTCATAAGATCATATGGAATAGTAGAATTAGGCTATTCAGCCCATCAGTCATACTCCGCCATATAATCATGGCTGATCTATCTCTCCCTCCTAACCCCATTCACCTGCTTTATCCCCATAACCTCTGACACCTGAATATCCATTGCTTGAACAACTTGCAGTATAACCTCAAAGGCCAGATTCATCTCTTATGCCAACTGTCTCTGAATCATCATTGATGCAGCTCAGTAATTTAGCCCTTAACATCTGTGGGAATAGTCTGATGTAATTTTATCTTATCAGAAACTTCTTCAATTTTCAATGCGCTTGAGAAAGGGATGCTGAAAAAAATGCTCCGACCCAAAACATTGCCTGTCCATTCCTTCCGCAGATGATGCCTGACCCATTGAGTTCCTCCAGTACTTTGTGTTTTAATCAAGATTCCAGCACCTGCATTAGTTGTGTCTCCATCATTTCATTGTGCTTTCTTAACCATAAATCATACTTAAACTTTTGCACAATCTTGCTTATTTTTTACTTAAATTCACCAATTTGTTATTTATTTTTAACCAAGCTTCTCCGGAGTCAACAGATTTCTCATTAAACTAAACGTGGGAGTACCCGCCACATTTAGATAGATCTTTCTTTATTTTCACCATCAATGTCATTTGCAGCCAAGAAATATAAAACAATATTCCATCTGTGCCTGGTTTTGTAAGTCAAAAGTACTATAATTACGGCTATTGTGTGGCCATTTTCCTTCCACTTATTTTTAGCCCATAGTTGTTAGACTTTCCATTCCACACCCAATTTTTTTTAATGTTTCCCTTCTGCCTTACGGGAATAATTTTCTACATAGAAACATAGAAACATAGAAACATAGAAATTAGTGCAGGAGTAGGCCATTCGGCCCTTCGAGCCTGCACCGCCATTCAATATGATCATAGCTGATCATCCAACTCAGTGTCCCGTACCTGCCTTCTCTCCATACCCCCTGATCCCCTTAGCCACAAGGGCCACATCTAACTCCCTCTTAAATATAGCCAATGAACTGGCCTCAACTACCCTCTGTGGCAGAGAGTTCCAGAGATTCACCACTCTCTGTGTGAAAAAAGTTCTTCTCATCTCGGTTTTTAAAGATTTCCCCCTTATCCTTAAGCTGTGACCCCCTTGTCCTGGATTTCCCTAACATCGGGAACAATCTTCCTGCATCTAGCCTGTCCAACCCCTTAAGAATTTTGTAAGTTTCTATAAGATCCCCTCTCAATCTTCTAAATTCTAGAGAGTATAAACCAAGTCTATCCAGTCTTTCTTCATAAGACAGTCCTGACATCCCAGGAATCAGTCTGGTGAACCGTCTCTGCACTCCCTCTATGGCAATAATGTCCTTCCTCAGATTTGGGAAATTATATTACTACATTATATCTACATTATATCTTAACATATAAAGATGAGTGCATGCATCTGCAGATACAGCCCTGACCGTGATCATCCAAAATGATGTCTTCCAAATAACATAGAGAGGCACAAAAAGCTGGAGTAACTCAGCAGGACAGGCAGCATCGCTGGAGAGAAGGAATGGGTGATGTTTAGGATTGTTTTGTTTATACTGGTATCTTTGGTTTAAACCAGCATCTGCAGTTTCATCCTACAAAGAGAGGCACAAGATAAGTTCCCAAAAAAGCCGAAATGGGTGAGTTTGAAGAAATTGGGCTGTTTTTTAAATTTCAACAATTAATAACTTTGGAAATATAGGTGGAAATGTGACAGGAAGATGTTTATCACTGCCATGAGAAATATAGACAATAGACAATATAATATAGGTGCAGGAGTAGGCCATTCGGCCCTTCGAGCCAGCACCGCCATTCAATGTGATCATGGCTGATCATCCCCAATCAGTACCCCGTTCCTGCCTTCTCACCATATCCCCTGACTCCACTATTTTTAAGAGCCCTAACTAGCTCTCTCTCTTAAAAGCATCCAGAGAACCAGCCTCCACCACCCTCGGAGGCAGAGAATTTCACAGGCTCACCACTCTGTGAGAAAAAGTGTTTCCTTGTCTCCTTATTGTCCTTAATGGCTTACTCCTTATTCTTAAACTGTGGCCCCTGGTTCTGGACTCCCCCAACATTGGGAACATGTTTTCTGCCTCTAGCAAGTCCAAGCCCTTAACAATCTTATATGTTTCAATGAGTCTCTCTCATCCTTCTAAACTCCAGAGTGTACAAGCCCAGCTGCTCCATTCTCTCAGCATATGACAGTCCCTCCATCCCGGGAATTAACCTTCTAAACCTAAGCTACACTCCCTCAATAGCAAGAATGTATTTCTTCAAATTAGGGGACCAAAACTGCACACAGTATTCCAGGTGTGGTCTCACTAGGGCTCTGAACAACTGCAGAAGGACCTCTTTGCTCCTATATTCAATTCCTCTTGTTATAAAAGCCAACATGCCATTTGCTATCTTCACTGCCAGCTGTACCTGCATGTTTACTTTCTAGACTGATGTACAAGGACCCCCAGATCCCGTTGTACTTCCCCTTTTCCCAAAGTGACGCCATTTAGATAGTAATCTGCCTTCCAGTTTTTGCTACCAAAGTGCATAACCTCACATTTGTCCGCATGAAACTTCATCTGCCATGCATCTTCCCACTCCCCCAACCTTTCCAAGTCACCCTGCATTCTAATAGCATCATCCTCACAGTTCACACTGCCACCCAGCTTTGTGACATCTGCAAATTTGCTAATGTTACTTTGAATCCCTAAATCCAAATCATTGATGTATATTGTAAATAGCTGTGGTCCCAGCACTGAGCCTTGTGGTACCCCACTACTCACTGCTGCCATTCTGAAAGGAACCCGTTAATCCTTACTCTTTGTGTCCCGTCTGCCAACCACTTCTCTATCCATGTGCCCTAATTTTGCCCGCTAATCTCTTAAATACGGCAAAAGAATAAATCAGGGAAGGTAGTGCATCCGTGGATAACAAGTGAAATCAGGGATAGTATCAAAACAAAAGATGAAGCATTCAAATTAGCCAGAAAAAGCAGCCTACCAGAGGACTTGGAGAAATTCTGTCCAGCAGAGGAGGACAAAGGGCTTAATTAGGAAATGGAAAATAGATTATGAAAGAAAACTGGCAGGGAACATAAAAACTGACTGCAAAAGTTTTTATAGATATGTGAAGAGAAAAAGATTAGTTAAAAAAAATGTGGGTCCCTTGCAATCAGAAACAGGTGAATTGATCATGGGGAACAAGGGCATGGCAGACCAATTGAATAACTACTTTGGTTCTGTCTTCACAAAGGAAGACATAAATAATCTGCCGGAAATAGCAGGGCACCGGGGATCAAATGAGATGGAGGAATTGAGTGAAATCCAGGTTAGCCGGGAAGTGGTGTTTGGTAAATTGAATGGATTAAAGGCTGATAAATCCGCAGGGCCAGATAGGCCCCAGAAATAGTAGATGCATTAGTGATAATCTTTCAAAACTCTTTAGATTCTGGAGTAGTTCCTGAAGATTGGAGGGTAACTAATGTAACCCCACTTTTAAAAAAGTGAGGGAGCGAGAAAACGGGGAATTACAGACCAGTTAGTCTAACATCAGTGGTACACAAAAATGGAGCGAAGGAAATAGGCAACGTTTCGGGCCGAAACCCTTCTTCAGACTGATCGGGGGCGGGGGTGGGCGGGGACAAGAAAGGAAAAAGGAGGAGGAGCCCAAAAGCTGGGGGATGGGAGGAGACAGCAGGGGGACTGAGGAAGGGGAGGAGACAGCAAGGACTAACAAAATTGGGAGAATTCGATGTTCATGCCCCCAGGATGCAGACTCCCCAAACGGAATATGAGGTGCTGTTCCTCCAATTTCCGGTGCTGCTCGCTGTGGCCATGGAGGAGACCCAGGACAGAGAGGTCGGAGATGAAGTGGGAGGGGCAGTTGAAGTGTTGAGCCACGGGGAGGTCAGCTTGGTTATTGCGGACCGAGCGGAGGTGTTCGGCGAAACGATCGCCCAACCTCCGCTTGGTCTCACCGATATAGATCTGCTGACATCTAGAGCAGCGGACGCAATAGATGAGGTTGGAAGAGATGCAGGTAAACCTCTGTCGCACCTGGGTCCTTGAATGGAGTCGAGGGGGGAGGTAAAGGGACAAGTGTTGCATCTCTTGCGGTTGCAAGGGAAAGTGCCCGGGGAGGGGGCGGTACGAGAGGGAAGGGAAGAATTGACAAGGGAGTTATGGAGGGAGCGGTCTTTGCGGAAGGCAGATATGGGGGGGAGATGGGAAGATGTGGCGAGTGGTGGGGTCACGTTGGAGGTGGCGAAACTGACGGAGGATTACTTTTTGTATGTGACGGCTGGTGGGGTGAAAGGTGAGGACTAGTGGGACTCGGCCCTTGTTGCGAGTGGGGGGATGGGGAGAGAGAGCAGTGTTGCGGGGTATGGAAGAGACCCCTATGTGAGCCTCATTTATGGTGGAGGAGGGGAACCCCCGTTCCCTGAATAATGAGGACATTTCAGATGTCCTGGTGTGGAACGCCTCATCCGTGGAGCAGATGCGGCATAGACGGAGGAATTGGGAGTAGGGGATGGAGTCCTTACAGGAAGCAGGGTGGGAAGAAGTGTAGTCCAGATAGCCAAGGGAGTCAGTGGGTTTATAGTGTATGTCGGTCAGAAGTCTATCACCTGCAATGGAGATAGTGAGGTCAAGGAATGGTAGGGAAGTGTCGGAAATGGTCCAGGTGTATTTGAGTGCCGGATGGAAGTTAGTGGTGAAGTGGATGAAGTCAGTCAGTTGTTCGCGGGTGCAGGAGGTGGCACCAAAGCAGTCGTCGATGTAGCGGAGGTAGAGGTCGAGGATGGGGCCCTGGTATGTATTGAACAAGGATTGCTCGACGTAACCGACAAATAGGCAGGCATAGCTGGGGCCCATGCGTGTGCCCATAGCTACGCCTTGTATTTGGAGGAAATGGGAGGAGTCGAACGTGAAGTTATTGAGGGTAAGGACCAGCTCCGCTAGGCGGAGGAGAGTGTCAGTGGCTGGGTATAGGGTTGCTTCTCTGGTCGAGGAAGAACTGGAGGGCTTTGAGACCATCGTGGTGGGGGATGGAGGTGTAGAGTGACTGGACGTCCATGGTGAAGATGAGTGGGTGAGGGCCTAGAAAATGGAATGCGCGGAGACAACGGAGAGTGTCTGAGGTGTCTTGAACATAGGTAGGGAGGGATTTAACCAAGGGTGATAGGATGGAGTCAAGGTATTTGGAAATGAGTTTGGTGGGTCTTGAGCATATATGAAAGGTAAATCATGCCTGACGAATCTTATAGAATTCTTTGAGGATGTAACTAGTAGAGTGGATAAGAGAGAACCAGTGGATGTGTTATATCTGGACTTTCAGAAGGCTTCTGCCAAGGTCCCACATAAGAGATTAGTATACAAACTTAAAGCACACGGTATTGGGTGTTCAGTATTGATGTGGATAGAGAACTGGTTGGCAGACAGGAAACAAAGAGTAGGAGTAAACAGGTCCTTTTGAGAATGGCAGGCAGTGACTAGTGGGGTACCGCAAGGCTCAGTGCTGGGACCCCAGCTATTTACAATATATATTAATTATTTGGACGATGGAATTGAATGCAACATCTCCAAGTTTGCGGATGACACAAAGCTGGCGGGCAATGTTAGCTGTGAGGAGGATGCTAGGTGACTTGGATAGGCTGGGTGAGTGGGCAAATGCATGGCAGATGCAGTATAATGTGGATAAATGTGAGGTTATCCACTTTGGTGGCAAAAACAGGAAATAGACTATTATCTGAATGGTGGCCGATTAGGAAAAGGGGAGATGCAACGAGACCTGGATTTCATGGTACACCAGTCATTGAAAGTAGGCATGCAGGTTCAGCAGGCAGTGAAGAACGCAAATGGTATGTTAGCATTCATAGCAAAAGGATTTGAGTATAGGAGCAGGGAGGTTCTATTGCAGTTGTACATGGTCTTGGTGAGACCACACCTGGAATATTGCGTACAGTTTGGGTCTCCTAATCTGAGGAAAGACATTCTTGCCATAGAGGGAGTACAGAGAAGGTTCAGCAGACTGATTCCTGGGATGTCAGGATTTTCATACGAAGAAAGACTGGATAGACTTGGCTTGTACTCGCTAGAATTTAGAAGTATCTTATAGAAACTTACAAAATTCTTAAGGGGTTGGACAGGTTAGATGCAGGAAGATTGTTACCGATGTTGGGGAAGTCCAGAACAAGGGGTCACAGTTTAAGGATAAGGAGGAAATATTTTAGGACCGAGATGAGAAAAACATTTTTCACACAGAGGATTGTGAATCTCAGGAATTCTCTGCTACAGAAGGTAGTTGAGGCCAGTTCATTGGCTATACTTAAGAGGGAGTTAGATGTGGCCCTTGTGGCTAAGGGGATCAGGGAGTATGGAGAGAAGGCAGATACGGGATACTGAGTTGGATGATCAGCCATGATCATATTGAATGGCGGTGCAGGCTCAAAGAGCCGAATGGCATACTCCTGCACCTATTTTCTATGTTTCTATGTTTCTATGTGGGACCTTACCAAATGCTTTCTGAAAGTCCAGGTACACTACATTCACTGGCTCTCCCTTGTGCATTTTCCTAGTTACATCTTAAAAAAATTCCTGAAGATTAGTCAAGCATGATATCCCCTTCGTTAATCCATGCAGACTCGGACCGATCCTGTTACTGCTATCCAAATTTTCGGCTATCTCATCTTTTATAATTGACTCCAGCATCTTCCGCACCACCGATGTCAGGCTAACTGGTCTATAATTCCCTGTTATCTCTCTCCCGCCTTTCTTAAAAAGGGGGATAACATTAGCTACCCTCCAATCCACAGGAACTGATCCTGAGTCTATAGAACATTGGAAAATTATCACCAATGCATCCACAATTTCCAGAGCCACTTCCTTAAGGACCCTGGGATGCAGACCATCAGGCCCTAGGAATTTATCAGCCTTTAGTCCCATCAGTCTATCCAACACCATTTCCTGCCTAATGTGGATTTTCTTCTGTTCCTCTGTCACCCCAGATCCTCTGGCCACTACTATATCAGGAAGATTGTTTGTGTCCTCCTTAGTGAAGGCAGATCCAATGCACTTGTTCAACTCATCTGCCATTCCCTTGTGTCCCATAATAACCATATAATAACCATATAACAATTACAGCACGGAAACAGGCCATCTCGACCCTTCTAGTCCGAGCCGAACACATAATCTCCCCTAGTCCCATATACCTGCGCTCAGACCATAACCCTCCATTCCCTTCCCATCCATATAACTATCCAATTTATTTTTAAATTATAAAAACGAACCTGCCTCCACCACCTTCACTGGAAGCTCATTCCACACAGCTACCACTCTCTGAGTAAAGAAGTTCCCCCTCATGTTACCCCTAAACTTCAGTCCCTTAATTCTCATGTCATGTCCCCTTGTTTGAATCTTCCCTACTCTCAGTGGGAAAAGCTTTTCCACGTCAACTCTGTCTATCCCTCTCATCATTTTAAAAACCTCTATCAAGTCCCCCCTTAACCTTCTGCGCTCCAAAGAATAAAGCCCTAACTTGTTCAACCTTTCTCTGTAACTTAGTTGCTGAAACCCAGGCAACATTCTAGTAAATCTCCTCTGTACTCTCTCTATTTTGTTGACATCCTTCCTATAATTGGGCGACCAAAATTGTACACCATACTCCAGAATTGGCCTCACCCAATGCCTTGTACAATTTTAACATTACATCCCAACTTCTATACTCAATACTGAATCACCCCGGTGTGGGGGTCGAGGTCTGGTGCTGATGCAGCGTTGTCAGTGAATACTATAATAAATTCACCTTTTTCGGTCTTCAAGTGTCCAGCTTTGGTCTTAACTAATTTTTTCCTCTTCACATACCTAAAGAAGCTTTTACTATCCTGCTTTATATTCTTGGCTAGCTTACCTTCGTACCTCATCTTTTCTCCCCGCATTGCCTTTTTGGTTATCTTCTGTGGGTAGGATGTGTGAAAATGGGAAGGTTGTGGCCTAGCATATGGAAGAAGATAGGCATTAACCAGATTGACACAGAGACAGAAAGAAGACAAAGACTTTAGTTATATAGAGCTACTAGACCATTGGGTCTGCTCCCACAACGTAACATAACATCACTTACCTGTTCCCCCAATGCAACCCGTTTCCCCAATGCAATATTCCACCACTTTCTCTCTCCTCTCCCTCCTCCTCTCCTCGCCCCTCTCCGATCCTCGGCACAGTGAAATAATGCAGGAGTCGGGGTCCGGGGGTGGGGAGGGGTGAATCACCCCATGTGGGGTTCAGGGCCCGGGGGTCAGTGGGCTGAATCACCCCAGTGTGGGGGTCAAGGTCTGGTGCTGATGCAGCGTTGTCAGTGACTCTGGGTGGGCGGAGGAACCAACTCTACTGCAGGTGATGGGTTGTGTGTCCACGTGTGTCTGGTGGCCAGACAGCACTGACCCTGGGGGCAGAGTGGGGGCTGTTCCGAGGGATCCGTTCCTTCTGCTGCCTCCACCGGGTGTCTGAGTGTCCCTTGGTGCTCGGGTTCAGAGCGCTCAGTCACCCTCCAGCCCCGGGCGGTCGTGCACCAGGACGTGTCCTCAATCCGCCAGCGTGCTGCTCATTCGCAAGTCATTCACGAAAAACATTTGTGTCTTCTCTCTGTCCGTAAGCAGCAGTGATGTTGGTAGTTTTTTGCATGTAAGAACGTACGTGTGTGGTACTGCAGAAGGCTTGAACGATTCCATGCGTCACCTACCTTGCAAGTGCATTGCGACATAATTCGGATTTTGTTTCCCCCAAACTTGATGAGTTTTCGGGCTGTTTTTTTAAATTTCGCCGATTAATAACCGGAAATATAGATGGAAATATGATGGGAAGATGTTTATTGCCACCCCGGGAAAAATGTGAGTATAGATGTGTGAAAATGGGAAGTCTGTGGACTAGCGTTTGGAAGAAGACAGGAATTAACCATTGGCAAACTGTTACAACCATTACAAACCAAAGACATTTAGTTATCTATCTATATATTAAAACTCTGTGTGTGTGTGTGTGTGTGTGTGTGTGTGTGTGTGTGTGTGTGTGTGTGTGTGTGTGTGTGTGTGTGTGTGTGTGTGTGTGTGTGTGTGTGTGTGTGTGTGTGTGTGTGTGTGTGTGTGTGTGTGTGTGTGTGTGTGTGTGTGTGTGTGTATGTGTGTATGTCAGATTGATTCCTTGGTCCGCCAAAACCACACTGAAAAACTCAGAGATTTTTTTCCATTTCGCTAGCGATTTCACTTTTACATTGACTCATCCATTCCTCAAAACATTTCGATATCCTCAAAACACTCCCACACTCACTCATTTTAAAATCTAAGCGGGACTCACGATCCCCCCATCCTCTCCTTCCTCTCCCCCCCTCTCTCTCTCCTCTCCCCCCCCTTCACCCCCACTTCACCCCCCCCCACCCCGCCCTCTTCCCCTCCCTTCCCCTCCCCATACTCGGGGTCTGAAGTGCCGAGGATGCGAGCTCATGGAGCTCAGAAATATCAAGAAAGTTCTGCCTCGCCCGCCCGCCCCCCGCGTCCTCCCCTCGAGTCCATGTCCTCTCCCCCCCTCTCTCCTCCCTCCCCCCCTCCCTCCTCTCTCTCCCCGAGGCCCTGCTCCTCTCCCCTCTCTCCCTCTCTCTCCCCCCGCTCCTCTTCCCCCCCCTCCTCTTCCCCCCTCCCTCTTCCCCCCCCTCCCTATCCCCCCTCCTCTTCCCCCCTCTCCTCTCCTCTTCCCCCCCTCTCCCTCTCCTCCCCCTCTTCCCTCCTCTTCCCCCCCTCTCCTCTTCCCCCCTCTCCTATCCCCCCTCCTCTTCCCCCCCCCTCTCCTCTTCCCCCCCCTCTCCTCTTCCCCCTCTCCTCCCCCCCCCCCTCTCCTCTTCCCCCCCTCCCTCCCTCTTCCCCCCTCCTCCTCCTCTTCCCCCCTCCTCCTCCTCCCCCTCCCCTTCCTCCCCCCCTCTCTCCTCTTCCCCCCCTCTCCTCTTCCCCCCTCTCCTCTCCCCCCCCTCTCCTCTCGGCTCTCCCCCCCCTCTCCTCTTCCCCCCTCTCCTCTCCTTTTCCCCCCTCCTCTTCCCCCCTATCTCTCCCCTCCCCCAGCCTCCCTCCCCCCTCCACACCCCCTTCCCTCCCCCTCCCTGCTCCCCACACTCTCCCCACACCCCCATCTCAGCACCCCCTCTCTCTCCCCCTCACTCTCACCCTCTCTCTCTCCTCCCCTTTCTCTGTCTCTGCCCCTTCTCTCTCTGCCCTCACTCTCTACCCCCCTCCCCCCCCCCCCCCCCCCCCCTCTCGATGTGACTGCAAGTTGGGGGCTATGCGTCAGTAGATAGGGTGGTTATGGGGTAAAAGGAGCAAATTAATAATATTAATATAATATCAAGGGGGGTAATTACCGTGAGTGGGGGGGGGGGGCGGGGGATAGTTAGTGTGGGGACGCTGCATGCCGCCTTCCCCCCCCCCCCCCCCCCCACAAGGGGAGTAGACCCAACAGGTCTGCACTTGGTCTAGTTTATAACTAAATGTCTTCCGTTTGAATATATATATATATTTATATAATTGAAATCTATAATTATGTATAATAATTAGAGAATAGTGGAAATAGCTTTGTTCATCACATAGACAACCTTCACCGTTGTATACTTTACGCTGCCTCAGGATCAATATAATCAAGGACAATTCTCACTCCAGTCATTCCCTCTTCTCCTATTTCCTGTGAGCAGAAGATACAAAAGGTTGAAAGTATGTTCCACCAGATTCGGGAACACATTTGTCTCTTCTATAATCAGACTATTGAACAGTCCTCTTGTAAGCTAAGCATGTTAACGTGATTTTCCAGATGAGCGGCATGGCACTGAAGTGGTAGAGTTGCTGCCTTACACCGCCAGAGACTCAGATTCGATCCCGACTATGGGGGCTGTCTGAATTGAGTTTGTAATTCTCCCTGTGACCACGTGGGTTTTCTCCAGTTTCCTCCCACATTCTAAAGATGTACAGTTTTGTCGGTTAATTGGCTTCTGTAAGAACTGTAAATTGTCCCCAGTTTGTGTAGGATAGTGCTAGTGTAAGGGGATCGCTGGTCGGCGCGGACTTGGTTGGCCAATTTTCGCGCTGAAACTGAACAAAACTAAACCTACATCACTGTGGATCTTGTATTTTTTTCTCTGTAACTGTAATGCAAAAATGCTGTATCACTATACTTAGCGGTGGGCAATGGGGGGGCATTGGGGGATGGGACACAATGGGTCCCACTTGGTCTAGTATCCTCTACTAAGGACTTCGGAAGTCGTGGCGATGTTGTATTTAGTAACGTTATCGTCACAAATACAATTGAAATTCTGGTTGTGGTGCTAAGTAGAGTGTTACAGTAGTCAAGATGTTGTATTCAGTGACTTTATGGTCCCAAATACAATTGAAATTCTGGTTAAACATTACAGTTTTCTTTTTAAAAAACTTTCATTGCAAATAACTTTTGAAATTGATCCGGAAAACTGAAGTGAACCTAATGTAAGCGTTAGCACATAGCGTCTTGAGGAAGATACAATGAATACAGACGGGCACACACACACACACACAAGATCAGACTTTTATAGGTATAAGATGGAATTGAGCATGGCATATGTTGTACCCAAACAGGACTCCTATGTAGCAAGGGCCAGGTCTGGTACGACATTTTTAAAAACTGGCTGCATTGGCTTCAATAGAAATGAACAGTACAACCTGCAATGGCATCAAAGCACATTTAGAGCATGTGGCAGGGTACCTTTCTTTGATTTCAAATCTGTGATGTCTCAGCTGTAAGGTAAATGCATTGGCAAATGTGATAATGTTGTGAATTATCAGTATGTATCTGACTCTCTTACATATCCAACTCTTATGCCTCCACATAGGGTGGCACGGTGGCACAGCGGTAGAGTTACTGCCTTACAGCGCTACAGCCCTGGGTTTGATTCTGATTATAGGTGCTGTCTGTATAGAATTTGTACATTCACCCTGTGACCGTATGGGTTTTCTCTGGATGCTCAAGATTCCTCACACACTCCAAAGGCATACAGGTTAGTAGGCTAATTGGCTTTTGTAAAATGTAAATTGCCCCCAGTGTGTAGGATGGCGTTGGTGATCGCTGGTCGGCCCAGACTCCGCTGGCTGAAGGACCTGTTTTCATGCTGTATCTCTAAAATCTAAAATAAGAAAAGTAAAGTCTAAAAGACAATTTATACATTAACTGTCCATTAATAAACCTTAACACTAAATGCCGGTGCCCAACTTCTAACAATTGACTGCATTAAAAAAAACACCTTGGAAGTTGTCTTGTGGAATGTGTCACTGCACATATAACAGGCAGAATAAAGAAAAACAAGTCTTGAATAGTGAGAACTGGAGAAAAGTACTGTGAGAAGTGATTCTGTCAATGTGGTCCAGTTTCTATAACTGTATTGGCTTCAGGAAGCTTACTTGGAAGGGGTGTGTGCTTAATATACTAGAATCATTGCTGGAACCTAGTTACTGCCCAGGAGTAATACGTCAGGCTCTGACACTTAAAACTAAAGCCCTACTTGTTTTAGAATTTTCACTAATTTCATTTATCACCAGGAGATGTTACAAGAGTAGGCCAATGTTCTGGCACACTGCTGAAGTATTTTGGCCAGAAGGTATAACAAGGGAAAGGCAAACGGTGCTTTCCAACATATGTACTTGATTTTTAGTTGGTCAGCATCTAATAATCCTAACATTGATTCTACTTTAACTTCTAAAAACACCTTGGATCATTTCACAAATTCTTGGTCACAAATCAGAAACCTGGTCATTATGTTATCTATTGGAAAGAGGATTAATAATTCTAACAAGTAAATCCTATACATCTGTTAAATCAGAATATGATTAGCAGTCTGGAACAACAATTGAGAATATTTGAACAACGTAACGTGCAAAATCTGTAATGGGGTAAATCGCAGTAGATTTTGTATTCTATGCAATGTAGCAATGGGTGTGAATGTTATGATGTAAGTCAATGAAGAAGATGAACCACAAATAACCCTTGATGAGACAAAACTGAGATGCCACAAAATCAGCTGAGCCAGAAATCTGGAAATTAGGCTTATGCATTTGAACCACATTAACCAGTTTTACTTTGTTCATTTTCAAGATTTGGACATTTGTTGGCAAGATCTGCATTTATAACACATCCTGAAGTCAACCACGGAACACTCTACAGAGGAAGTTAAATAGCAAATTCCTCCAGCTGCCTGCATGCACCATTCCTCCAGTTTAATTACTCTCGTCCCGAGGGAGTAAAGTCCCACGACTGATGAATTAATAAGAGTTTTTCCTTGAAATCTTATCAGCCTCGTTGTTGCCAATTAAGATTTACCCACCAGTAAGAGAGTACACAGGCAAATTATTATAGTCAATTCCAGTAACATTCACAAATATAACCATGTCAACATCCATCTCAATTTGGGCAGTAACCTCAGTTCTGCAAAGATCACAGCATGTTCTGCAACATGTTCCCGATGTTGGGGGAGTCCAGAACCACGGGCCATAGTTTTAGAATAAGGGGTAGACCATTTAAAACTGAGATGAGGAAAGACTTTTTCACCCAGAGAGTTGTGAATTACTGGAATTCTCTGCCTCAGAAGGCATTGGAGGCCGATTCACTGGATGCGTTCAAAAGAGAGTTAGGTAGAGCTCTTAGGGCTAGCGGAATCAAGGGATATGGAGAGAAGGCAGGAACAGGGTACTGATTGTGGATGATCAGCCATGATCACATTGATTGTCGCTGTTAGCTCAAAGGGGCAAATGACCTACTCCTGCACCTATTGTCTATGTATCTATGCACCTATGTATCACAACTCTTTATTTTTAGCAAGTAAAAGCTGCAGTTAGAATTCAAACCAGATCACTCTGAATCTATGAAGAAATGAAAAATGTATTGAGACTGCAGTTATTGGGATTTCTTGCATTCATCAACTTTTATCACTTTTCTAGTTCTACATGATGTATCATTAATCTCTCCCTCCACAGATACTGCCTGACCTGTAGTATATTTCAGATTTCCAGCAACTACAGCAAATTCGATTTCACTTTCATCATTTTATTTAACTGATTCTATTCTGTCCTCGTGTCCAACCTTCAGTCACCCATTCGTACTAATCCTATATTAATCTAATGTTATTATCTCCAGATTCTCATCAATTCTCATCCCAGATTTCACCACCCATCCGACACACGGTGGGGTAATTTACAAAGGCCAATGAGAGGAAACTACAACATCCAGAAGAAACCTAAGCAGTCGTAGGGATCCTTTTGTACATGAATGTTTCCCAATCCATCACGATACAAGCAAAACCCTGACTTGCTCTTTTCCTACTGAATCTACATTTATCTTTGTTAGTTTGCTCACACACTCGGTGTGCCTAAATCACCTTGAAACCTCTTTGGATTCTGCTCACAACTCACAGTCCCACTTGGTGATTGGAAGCAGAAATAATAGTTAGTGGCCTCATCCAAATCAGTGATATATATATATATATTTGTGCATATCTGGTCCAAAGCACTGATTCCTGCAGCTATTTATATCTGATCTAGGCAATTGGTTGATTTAAAAACTTTCTCCCCTCCTAGCGGCCACTACCACTATTTATATCATTTATTCTCTCTTGATCTATATCCAATCAAATAAATTCCCTTCTCATTCCACCCCAACTCTCCTGCAATTCAAAATAGGTTTGTTCTCTAGTTCTTCCCAGTTCTGAAGAAAGTTATCAACACAAAACACAACGTTGATATTTATCGCCACAGATGCTGCCTGTGTTGCTGAATATATACTCTCTGTATTTATCTAGATTTCAGAATTAGTTTGAGATTATATTTTAGGGTGCTTAGTTCAGTTTAATTTAGAGATACAGCACGGAAACAGGCCCTTCGGCCCACAAGGTCCGCGCCGACCAGCGATCCCCGCACACTAACACTATCCTACACACACTCGGGACAATTTTTACATTTACCAAGCCAATTAACCTACAACCTGTACGACTTTGGAGTGTGGGAGGAAACTGAAGATCTCGGGGAAAAAACCCATGCAGGTCACGGGGAAAACGTACCAACTCCGTACAAACTGCAACCGTAGTCGGGATCGAACCCAGGTCTCCGGCCCTGCATTTGCTGTAAGGCAGCAACTCTACCGCTGTGCCACCGTGCTGCCCCATGTTGCTGTATCCTTTTAGCTATCCATAACTGCCAACAGCTGACAGAAACCCTGGACATGAAAGTGCCCATAAGTAACCAATTCCTTATGAACAAATAGAGAAAAATTTGATATTGCTGTGATTCATTTTATAAAATTTTCCCAGTGGCTTGATGTGAAGTCAGAAAAATAACGACAGACATCCCCTTCCATAAATTATAACGCATGGATTCTTTGGTCCATTAAGTCCACACCAACCATCAATCACCCATTCATACTGTAATGTCCACTGTATGATCCTGTTGTGACTAGTGTGGCTGGGCAACGCCCGTGTCAGGCAAGGAGTAGGGAGCTGTATTGCAGAAGAATAAACACGTCTAGAATTAACTTGTGTCCGACTAGTTTTTGGCTGGACTCCTGCCAGTCCCCGCCACACTAGCACAATTAATACACGTCCGACATCTTGTAAGAAAAGTTTATCTCCAACAACCAACAGAAACTACTAGAAGGTCACTTGTCATCAGTCATGAGGCACAGATACACTCCCCAGCTTTTACTCCTGGCCTCAAGAGGGCACTGACATTTACACATTGATGACGAGTACAAATGTTTCAAGATGGCATTGGCATTTACATCATGCATATTAATCCCATATTAATCCATTTTATTCTCCCCAGATTCTCATCAATTCCTGCTCCAGATTTTACAACTCATCTATACACTGGAGTGCAATTTAGGAATTTAGTGCAATGAGAGGAAACTAGAACATCCAGAAGAAACCTAAGCAGTCATAGGGATCCTTTTGTACATGAATGTTTCCCAATCTATCACGATATAAACAAGACCATTACTTCTCTTTTTCTACCAAAGTGGATAAACCTACATTTGAAGATAAATTTGCTCACATTCATCTTGCTTAAATCACCTTGGATCCTGCTCACCTCACAGTGCCACTTGCACTCCGCGTAGCGGAGCTGGTCCTCACCCTCAACAACTTTTCCTTTGACTCCTCACATTTCCTCCAAATCCAAGGAGTAGCTATGGGCATGCACATGGGCCCAGGCTATGCCTGCCTCTTTGCAGGGTGCATCGAACAATCCTTGTCCGAGGTGTACCGTAGCCCTATCCCGAAACATTACCTCCACTACATTGATGACTGCATTGGTGCTACCTCCTGCACCCATACTGAACTCACTGATTCATCCATTTCACCACTAACTTCCATCCGGCACTCAAATTCACCTGGACCATTTCTGACATCTCCCTACCATTTCTAGACCTCACTATCTCCATCGCAGGTTACAGATTATTGACCAACATCTACTACAAACACACTGATTCCCATGGCTATCTGGACTACACTTCTTCCCACCCAGCTTCCTGTAAGGATTCTATCCCCTACTCCCAATTCCTTCGTCCATGGCGCATCTACACCCAGGATGAGGTGTTCCAAACCAGGGCATCGGAGATGTTCTCATTCTTTAGGGGATGGGGGTCTCCTCTATATCACTATAGCTCCTTTTCTCACCCCATCCCCCATATCGCCCATAGCCCGACCATCCTGTCGCAACAACATAAAAGGGAGAATGGGGGCCTATCTCAACCATCACGGGCACCGCCGGAATGGTTCTTCCATTTAGTCTCCCAACCATCTCCCCTGTTGCCGACATTTTCCCCCTCCAATGAGATTTGTACAACCACTGGCATCACATCTTCCCCATCTCCCTCCCCTGTATGCTTTCCAGAGAGACCATTTGCTACATAACCTCCATGGTCAATTCTCCTCCACCTTCCCAACCTTTCCCCAGAGACCACCACCCAAACCACCGTATGGTCACATGCAACACCCCCAGTCTGCTCCAAATCCAGGAGACCATGAACGTAATCTGCACGAGTCCCACCCCCCAGTCTTCAACCCACCCCCCCCCCATACCGAACTGGCTACATTCCCTTGCAACAGTTAGCAGGAAATACTACACTAAATTACTTTACCTCCCCCCTTGACTCCATCCAAGGACACAAGCAGTCTTTCCAGGTGAGGCAGAGGTTCATCTGCACTTCCCCCAACCTCATCTATTGCATCCGCTGTTCCAGGTGTCAACTGCTCTACATCGGTGAGACCAAGCGCATGCTTGGCAATCGTTTCGCCCAACGCCTCCACTATATATATATATAGTGAATATTTGTTCCCAAGCACAACCCAAGTCCCAAGCCATAGTCTGTCAACCTGAAAAACTCATTGACTCGTACTCTGTTTCTTGACATTTAATTAATTTTTCAAGTTCAAGTGAGTTTATTGTCATGTGTCCCTGTATAGGACAATTAAATTATTGCTTTGCTTAAGCACACAGAAAAAAATTGTAGGCATTTACTACAAATAGTAGGCATTTACTACGTGCCAGCACAATGCTAACATAAATAAGCTATTTGACCCGATGAATCTACACCAATCATCAGCAGCAAATGGCTTACCCAGAGACCAGAGAGTTCTTCAGATGCAATTTTGCATCTAAAAAAATAATTGTGTCTGGTTATCTTACACCTGTACAGGCAGGCCCTGTATCACAC
Organism: Leucoraja erinaceus; assembly: GCF_028641065.1. Taxonomy (NCBI): domain Eukaryota; kingdom Metazoa; phylum Chordata; class Chondrichthyes; order Rajiformes; family Rajidae; genus Leucoraja; species Leucoraja erinaceus. The sequence continues at coordinate 46,991,031 of NC_073377.1, forward strand.
AGGGTTGTATTATTCTTACAAAACCAGCCATATTGTGATTTTCCATTATGAAAAGTAAGTTCATCTGTGCATATGTCAAGAAACACAGTTTTTTTTTTTTTTTTACTTTATTTACTTGTGCTTCATATAAATTCTGTTCAGTTCAGCTCAGTTCAGTTTAGTTTATGGTCACCTGTATCGAGGTACAGAGAAAAGCTTTTTGTTGCTTGCTAATCAGTCAGCTGAAAGACAATACATGATTACAATCGATCCATTTACAGTGTATAGATACGATAAGGGAATAATGTTTAGTGCAACGTAAAACCAGCAAAGTCTAAAAACTAGATAGTAGTTCAGCACTGCTCTCTGGTTGCTGTAGGATGATTGAGTTGCCTGAGCAAGGGGCGACCGTGGCTGTCAAGGGAAGTCAGAGACAGTATAAAAATGAAAGAGAAGGAGTATAACATAGCAAAGATGAGCGGGAAGCCTGAGAATTGGGTAACTATTAAAGAGCCACAGAAGATAACTAAAAAGGCAACACAGGGAGAAAAGATGAGGTACAAAGGTAAGCTAGCCAAGAATATAAAGGAGGATAGTAAAAGCTTCTTTAGGTATGTGAAGAGGAAAACATTATTACGACCAAAGTTGGACCGTTGAAGATGGAAGAAGGTGAATTTATTGTGGGGAACATGGAAATGGCAGACGAGCTGAACAGGTACTTTGGATCTGGCTTTACGAAGAAAGACACAAACAATCTCCCTGATGTACTAGTTGCAGGAGGATCTTGGGTGATGGAGGAACCAAAGGAAATTCACATTAGGCAGGAAATGGTGTTGGGTAGACGGATGGAACTGAAGGCTGATAAATCCCCAGGGCCTGACGGTCTGCATCCCAGGGTACTTAAGGAAGTGGCTCCAGAAATCGTGGACGCATTGGTGATAATTTTCCAATGTTCTATAGATTCAGGATCAGTTCCTGTGGATTGGAGGGTAGCTAATGTTTTCCCACTTTTTAAGAAAGGGGGAAGAGAGAAAACAGAGGATTATAGACCAGTTAGCCTGACATTGGTGGTGGGGAAGATGCTGGAGTCAATTATAAAAGATGAAATAGCGGCACATTTGGAGAGCAGTAGTAGAATCGGTCCCAGTCAGCATGGATTTACGAAGGGGAAATCATGCTTGACTAATCTTCTGGAATTCTATGAGGATTTAACTAGGAAAATGAACAAGGGAGAGCCAGAGGATGTAGTGTACCTGGACTTTTAGAAAGCATTTGATAAGGTCCCACATAGTAGATTAGTGGGCAAAATTAGAGCACTTTCAATTTTTTTGTCCAAGTGTTCAGAATCTGCTGTTTCTTGTGTCAACATCCTTATCAATCCTGTTCAAGAAGGAACTGCAGATGCTGGAAAATCGAAGGTACACAAAAATGCTGGAGAAACTCAGCGGGTGCAGCAGCATCTATGGAGCGAAGGAAATAGGTAACGTTTCAGGCCAAAACCCTTCTTCAGTCTAAAGAAGCTGAATGCACCCGCTGCTGAGTTTCTCCAGCATTTTTGTGTACCTTCCTTATCAATCCTTCCAGCTTAATGATATCCCCTGGTACGTGGGCGAGCAGAACATTTCTTTGCTCTGTGCCTGCTATGGCCTGGGGAACTCTTGTTGCAAGCTATTTTAATCCCCTTTCCCATTCTCATATCTAACTTTTTGTGCTTGGCCTCTTCCATTGCCAGATTGAGGAAGAACAGCACCTCATATTTGGCTTAGGAATCCGACAACCCAATCACATGAAGAATGAGGCACAAGAAAGTATGGAAGCTGGAGTGTTGAGCAAAACACAAAGTGCAGGAAAAACTCAATGGGTCAGGCAGCATCTGAGGAGGGAATGTGCAGACAATATTGCAGGTTGGGTGAAAGAATGGGTTCACTGGAATTTAGAAGAATGAGAGGTTATCTTATAGATACATGTAAATTTCTTAAAAGATTGGGCAGGCTAGATGCAGGGAAAATGTTCCTGATGTTGGGGGAGTGCAGAACCAGGGGTCACAGTTTACGAATAAGGGGTAGTTCATTTAGGACTGCGATGAGGAAAAACTTTTTCACCCAGAGAGTTGTGAATCTGTGGAATTATCTGTCATAGAAGGCAATGAGGGCCAATTCACTGGATGTTTTCAAGAGAGTTAGATTTAGCTCTTGTGGCTAAAGGAGTCAAGGGATATGAGGAAAAAGTAGGAATTGGGGACTGATTTTGGATGATCAGCCACAATCATATTTAAAATGCGGTGCTGGCTACTCTGAATGGCCTACTCCTACACCTATGTTACTATGTTTCAATGACCCTTCATCAGACTCATGGTCTGAACATTGAATTCTCCAATTTCATGTGAAACCCCCCCCCCCCCCTTCCCCCCCTCTTCCCCCCCCCTCCCCCCCCCTCCCCCCCCCCCCTCCCCCCCCCCCCCCCCCCCCCCCCCCCCCCCCCCCCCCCCCCCCCCCCCCCCCCCCCCCCCCCCCCCCCCCCCCCCACCCCCATCCCATTGTGAACATAGTTTGTGTGATGGACTGTGCTGCATCCAAAACTCGGCAATTTCTTGCAGTTGGGATGCATCCCAGGGCAATGTTAGTAATGAATTAGATAAAATCAACAAGTACCACATGATGTAGGAAGCAGCTCAATGCAATCGATGATATAGTGGAGAAAGAGTTGGGTACAGTGTCATGGCTATATTTGGAACAAGGAGTGTTCAACACAACCAACAAAAACACAGGCCCAGCTTAGGTCCATGTGAGGTTCCATGCCTACAATTTTGACGTGGAAAAAGAGAGTAGTCAAGAGATAAGTTGTTATGAGTGAGGACAAGTTTAATCTAGTTACATTTAGTTTAGTTTAGAGATACAGCATGGAAATAGACCCTTCAGCCCACCAAGTCCACGCTTACCACCGATCACCTGTTCACACTAGTGTCTCCCTTTCAAGGGAGATCACCCGTTCACACTACAATAAATTGAATCATTTCTATGTTATCTTATTTCCCCTTCCCTACACACTAGGTGCAATTTACAGCAGCCAATTAAACTCCAAACCCACATGGCATTGGGATGTGAGAGGAAACTCTCTGACATATAATCAATCCACTTGTCTATTCTGCACTCCTTTGTGCTGTGGCCTCCACTAAAAGCAAGAACTCGCACACATTTTAAATACTTCTGACAAATAAGTAATTAACATGTAACATGTCACATTAAGGCATCTTTCAACAGTAAAACATTTTGGACTGCATTTTACTTGAATCTGAACAATATGAAACATGTTAGCTAGTACAACACATAAATAAAATTGATGGTTTAGAAACCACAATATTTTATTTCTGCTGTGATGACATTAATTAGCTTATTAATTTAATTAGGGATCAGAGAAAAATTTCCCAGTTTCTGAGTCGGACGATTATCAGCCTCAGCCCAGTAACTTTAGCACATTATAGAAATGATAAGCCCAGGCTCCACCTGCTGTTTCACATGTGCATAAAAGATCTTCTGACATCAAGGTGGTTTATCCCAGCATTTTGGTTAATATTTATCTCATGATTACCTTCACTAAAAGAGATTGTCTGATCATTAACACATTGCTATCTGTAGGGCATTGATGCAAAAATTAGCTGTTGCATTTCCTATACTTTGGTCTCCAAATTTGAGGAAGGACATTCCTGTTATTGAGGGAGTTCACCAGGTTAATTCCCAGGATGGAGGGACAGTCATATGTTGATAGAATGGAGCGGCTGGGCTTGTATACTCTGGAATTTAGAAAAATGAGAGGGGATCTTAATGAAACATATAAGATTATTCAGGGTTTGGACACACTGGAGGCAGGAAACATGTTCCCGATGTTGGGGAACTCACAGTTTAAGAATAAGGGGTAACCTATTTAGTATGGAGATGAGGAAAAACTTTTTCACACAGAGAGTTGTGAGTCTGCCTCAGAAGGCGGTTGAGGCCGGCTCTCTAGTTGCTTTCAGGAGAGAGTTAGATAGAGCTCTTAAAGATAGCGAAGTCAGGCGATATGGGGAGAAGGCAGGAACGGGGTACTGATTGTGGATGATCAGCCATGATCACATGGAATGGCGGAGCTGGCTCAAAGGGCCAAATGGCCTACTCCTGCACCTATTGTCTATTGTCTATTGTAATTACTATATTTCAAAATTACTTAATTAACCACAAGGAACTTTCCACTTATTATGGGACCATGTAATCTGTTTTGAACATAACGGTGTCATATAATCTTTTGCATTTGAAAAGGTATAACATCTCAATTTTATGCTAAAGCATCAAAATTACTTAGGCACAATCAATACCAGAGAGCCTAGATGTCTAGAATGGAAGTTTAAGTTTAATGAATGGACTGGACTAAATGGGACCCGATGGGTCCCAGTCACACGGGAGCTCTGGGCCCCAACGCAACCCATTCCCCAATGCAATATTCCACCACTCACCCATTCCCCAAACGCAACCCGTTCCTCCAACACAATATTTCACCACTCAACCATAGCCATAGGTGTGGTTGGGCGGTTGTTGGGACAAGGGGGTTTTTAGTGGGGAGGCGTGGGGGGAGGGGTGTGTGGGAGATTTGTGGGGGCAAGTGGGAGGGGCGGTGATGGGCTGTGGGGGCAGGGAGTGTTATGGGGGAGGGGGGCGTAGGGAGTTGTGTTGGAGGGGGGGCTGAGGGCAGCGAGCATTGTGGACTCGGAGAAGGGGAGAGGGGGGTGTATGGGCGGGGGGGGAGTGTGGGCGAGGGGAGGGGTGTGGTTGGGGGGGGGGGGGGGTGTTGGGGCGTGAATATGGAGGTGTGGAGGCGGGGGTGTTTGGGGAGAGAGCTCGGAGAAAAGACAGTGGTCGTGGGGATGAGGGGGGTATCACGGGGGAGGGGGGCAGGAGTCAGTGAGGAGGACCAGAGGGGAAGAGGCTGGAGGACTCACAGCGGGCGCTGGTCGCTGGACGTTCTACTCCACAAGGATCAGAGTCTCCATTTTCCATTTGGCGACATCTCGCCGGGCCGGGCCGGGTTGGGCCACTTCTGGTCCCTCCGAAAATTGTGTCTAGTTGGAGTCCTCCGCCGGCCATCCGGAACCTCCCTCTGCTCCAGTAAAGATGTGATGACGCAGGAAGGGGTGGACTTCCGCGGTGACAGGAGGAAAGACCAATCAATGTGGCACCGACTGGCAGGAGAGTAGATCGATCTGCGCACGCGCGATTTTTAAACCTCGCTAACTTTTACATTAGATGAAACTTGGTGCAATCGCAGCAGCGGAGAACAGTGAGTAAGCTGGAAAACAATCGTACAGCTATCGCGTACCATTTTTGCGCAAATAGAATGACCGCGCAAACTTCCCGAACAGCGACATTTCTCTTCCAGAACAGCGACATTTTCTCACTTAACTCCACTACAGGCTCGGCCACCGTCACCTCGGAAACGACGAGCCCGGAGCCCGGAGCCCGGTGCCTGCCCCTCGTTCGCTCACTCACTCACGCACTCACTTCACACCTGACCCGGAGCTTTAATAGTCTCAACTCAACGCCAGCCTCAGCCAGACTTAACGCTCGTTTCTTTTTATTGTCTCACTCCTTCCTGTTTCCGCTCCTTTATTTTATTTTCTCCTTCCTCAACTCCCAGTTTCCCCATAACTGGGTTGGGAGCTGAGTTGCCGCGTCCCCTGGCAGTGGGGACTCAAGAGTCAGCTTCAGTTATGTATAGATGAAACTTGGGCCTTTAGGTCATACATCTGATCAGTCCTTTTTTACTACTTCTACTGTGCCCAGATATCCTGTGAGTTTCAGCATTGATCCAACAGGGACATCTCCTCAATGCTCCGCAGAACCCTTCCAATAATTAACTTTGAGTGGCACAAGTTTAGTTTACTTGCATCCGGTTCTGACATATTCTTGAGTCATGATTACGTTAGATTCCCCAAAATGATAAAACACATAAAAACATTTATGCAGGCACAGCCAGAATTTAAATGCAATGCGCACCACATATTCGAACAATGATAAAAGGCAACCACATTACACAGTTATGTTATTTCCTTATGCTGAATCAAACCATTATATCATTTACATGTTGCACCACAATCAAGGGGATTCCACTTACACAACTGTAAGCTAGACAATATTTTTTTAATAAAATAAAAGTACTGGGAACACTCAATGAGTCAAGCAACATATCTGGATAGAGAAACAGGGAAACATTCGGGTGTCTTCATCATTTTTAATTTGGGATTTCTAGCATCTGTGTTTGTTTTAAATTTTCAGTGTAAATAAAACATTGTGTTGATTGAGCAATCCACAGGGTATAGGAACTCATCTTAACTTTATCAAAATGCAATTTATCTCAAATCAGAGCCTAGAAATTCGGTTGCACTATCAGATCTTTCAGCGCACCTTGGTCCAAATTAAACTTTATTCTGAGCAGAATGAACAGGAGATCATTTTCAGGTGAAATTGTCCCAGACACAAATTGGACTGGGCAGCCCTGTGCACTGTTTGCATTTCCCAGACATCAGGCACCGAGTGATATCAGAATTCCCACAACACCCAGTTCCATCCAGAGTAATGTAAGTTAGAGCAGAGAGCTGTAACCTACAACCAGTATGGAATGGTCTCAGTAGAAAGGGGATCACATTGTGTCAATTTGTTGCTTTCTTTGATTTTTTAAATAAACGCTGCTGACATCAAGAAAGATTACTGGGAATCTTCAAAATTGACAGAAGGCCACAGAGCTTTTTACACTTAACGAGTAGTGCTTTTCTATAACTTAATGGCTGAGACACTCATTCAATGGGGATCCATTTTGGTGAACAGAGAAGCGAGCACTTGCTAAAATAAAAGATAATAGGTAGAGTTGATGTTCAAAATGATTTTTTTCATACAAATTGCCCATTGCCAGCTTACAGATGAACAGATGAGGAACTGGTATGCTAGTCTTTTAATGAGAAGACTTTATTACGGGTATAAAAATACCTTATTGCAGCAGTAGAAGGAGGTGCAAGAACAAAGAACGAAGCTACCAAGAAGTTCCTGCTCGGCATCCATGTCCTCATGATGAAGGGTCAGATGAAGGGTCTCAACCTGGAATGTCACCTATTTATTTTCTGCAGTGATGCTGCCTAACCCGTTGAGTCACTCCAGCATTTTGTGTCTATCTTCGGTGTAAACCAGCATATGCAGTACCTTCTTACACATGACCTCTTCTTCTCGCTGAGCTGAGGAGTTTGGAATCGTCTGCATGAGATATAAGATACTCCCGGATGGATAATATTCTTGAGGATCTTTCAGAATAAACTTTCCCATTGCAAACCTAGTGACCATCTCCACATTCTGATACTTTATACCAACATGGCAGAACTATGTAGAAACAAGGAACTGCAAATGCTGGCTTACAAAAAAAAACCCACAAAGTGCTGGAGTAACCCAGTGATTCAGGTAGCATCCCTGGGAGAACATGGATAGGTGACCTTACAGGTGGGACCCTTCTTCAGACTTACTGTAAGGGATCGGGGGATGGGGGAAAGAAAGCTGGAAGAGAGAAGGGGCAGAGCAAAGCGTGGGAGGTAATAGGTGAAGACAGGCATCAGACGGTTGGACAAAGGCCTGAGATGATAAAAACAAGGTGTGAGACAAAAGGATTGAAGATTTGAGAATTGTGAAGCCAGAGGAAGGAATGTAGGTGGAGGGGTAAACAGGTGTGAGTGCAGGTGGAGCACAGGGGAAAGAGGGGGTGAAAGTAAGGGGGTTTGGAGGAGAAAGGGAGGGTTGTAAGATGTTATCTTAAATTGAAGAATTCTACAGTGTATGTTCATACCATAAGCTACCTAAAAGGGAATAAGAGGTGCAGCCTCACTCTAGAAATGGAAGTGGTCCAGGACAGAAAGGACAGCATGAGAATGGGAAGGAGAGTTAAAATTGTTAGTAACTGGGAGATCCAGTAGGCCATGGTGGAATGAGCAAGTGTTCGGCAAAACAGTCGCCGTCTACGCTTGGTCTGGCTGATGTACAGGAGGCCACATTGGGAACAACAGATACAGTAGATGAGGTTAGAGTTTGATCTCTGGAAGGAGGGAGTTGAGGGAGGATATATAGGGGTAGGTGTTACATAGAAACATAGCAATTAGGTGCAGGAGTAGGCCATTCGGCCCTATAGCCTGCACCGCCATTCAATATGATCATGGCTGATCATCCAACTCAGTATCCCGTACCTGCCTTCTCTCCATACCCTCTGATCCCCTTAGCCACAAGGGCCACATCTAACTCCCTCTTAAATATAGCCAATGAACTGGCCTCGACTACCCTCTGTGGCAGAGAGTTCCAGAGACTCACCACTCTCGGTGTGAAAAAAGTTCTTCTCATCTCGGTTTTAAAGGATTTCTCCCTTATCCTTAAGCTGTGACCCCTTGTCCTGGACTTCCCCAACATCGGGAGCAATCTTCCTGCATCTAGCCTGTCCAACCCCTTACATATCCTGTGGTTGCAGGGGTAGGAACTGGGGAAGGGGCAATTTTGGTGGGAAGGAATGGTTAAACCAGGGACTTGCATTGGTCTCTGTGGAAAGCAGAAAGGGGTGGAGATGGGAAGATGTGACTGGTAGTGGGATCACTTTGGAGGTGGTGCAAATGTTGGAGGATGATGAAGGCTGGTGGAGTGAAAGGAGAGGACTAAGGGAATTCTATCCTTGTTCCATCTGGAGGAGGGGGAGCAAGAGTAGAACTACGGGACACAGAGGACACGCGGATGAGGGATCCATCAATGACAGCCATGGGTAACGTTTCACTGAAGAAAGAGAACATCTCAGATATCTTTGTATGGAAAGCCTTGTGAGCAGATGCGGCAGACAGAGGAATTGAGAGTTGGGAATAGCGTATTGGTAAAAGGTAGAGTGGGTGGATGTATAGTCCAGATAACTGTGGGATTCATTAGGTTTGTAGTAGATGTCGGTTGATAGTCTGCCCCAGTTGAATTTAAGAGTAGTGTGGAAGTTAGTGGTGAAGTTAATGAGATCAACGGGTTCTGCATGGGTGCAGGAGGTAACCCGAATGCAGTGATCGATGTGGTGGAGAATGGGTTGTGGGATGGTGCCAGTTTTACACCTGGAACAAGGACTGTTCAACATAATCAACAAAAGACCAGGCATAGCTGGGACCCCTGCGAGTGCCCATGGCTACACCTTTAACTTGGAGAAAGTGTGAAGAGTCGAGAGAGAATTTTGTTGAGGTCGAGGACATGTTCCGCCAGGCAGAGGGGAGTGTTAGTTTGAGGGAAATTAATTGGGTCTCTGTTCGAGGAAGAACCGGAAGGCCTTACAGCTTTCCTAGTGGACGGAGGTATAAAGGGACTGGGCATCCATGGTGGAGAGAGGGCCTAGAAATTAAAAGTTGAAATTGAAATTGATGAGTTGGAGGGCATGTGAGATGTTTCAGATGCAGGTGGAAAGGGGTTGGACAATAGGGATAGGATGGCATCCAGATATGTGGAGATCAGTTCAGTGGAGCAGGAGCAGGCAGAAATGATGGGTTAGCCAGGGCAGTCCTGTTTGTGGATTTTGAGGAGGAGAAAGAAGGGCACAGTGCAGGGCTGGGGGACAATAAGGTTTAAGGCTGTGGACTGGAGAGGGCCAGAGGTGATAACATGGAAACCTGGTGTTGGTCTGTGGTATCGTGGTCAAGACGTGGGTGGCCAAGAGGCAGCACCTGGCCTCAGCACAGTAGAGATCAGCCTGACACACAACGGCATCTGCCTGGTTGGTGGGTTCAAAATAATGTTGGGATTGTTACTGAGTGAGTGAAGGGCTGTGTGTTCCGAGGGGGTGAGAATACAGTGGGTGAGGAGTCAAGAAGTCAAGACCGTTGATGTTGCAAATAAAAATAATTAGAGAGGGTGAAAGGGTAAGGATTGGGGATTAGTGCAAACACTTCGACATTTAGAAACATCAAAATTGGATTCCAGTTCTCAGTAATTTTGGATTTACCATGACTAATTACAGTCTGGTTAGTGAGTGCTAAAGGACATTTCTTCAGATACCTCTAATTACTGAAGTTAGCAACAAGGCCACAGCTGCAGCGCAGTCTGACAGCATGAGGCTTTCTGCCTCCAGGAATGTCTTTAAAAAGCTCATTGTGGTCGAGCTGTACTTCCGCTTATGGAGATTTTAAGGGAAGGTTAACAGCACAGCTGGAAAGAGTGCACAGATTAGTGTAGAAGCACAATGCAAAAAAAATAGATGGATAGAATCACAAAGCAAAGAAACAGGCCATTTGGCCCAGCTCGTCCATGCTGACCAAGGTGCTCCATCTAAGCTGGTCCCATTTCCCCACCCTTGGCCCATAACCCTCAAAACTGTTCCTATATATGGAACACCTGTCCCTTCACCTCCCCCCTCGACTCCATTCAAGGACCCAAGCAATCGTTCCAGGTGCGACAAAGGTTCACCTGCATCTCCTCCAACCTCATCTACTGCATCCGCTGCTCTAGGTGTCAGCTGATTTACATCGGGGAGACTAAGCGTAGGTTGGGCGAACGTTTCGCCGAACACCTCCGCTCAGTCCGCAATAACCAACCTGACCTCCCGGTGGCTCAGCACTTCAACTCCACCTCCCATTCCCAATCCGACCTCTCTGTCCTGGGTCTCCTCCATTGCCAGAGTGAGCAACAGCGGAAATTGGAGGAACAGCACCTCATATGCCGCCTGGGGACCTTGCGTCGGGATGGCATTAACATTGAATTCTCCCAATTTTGCTAGCCTTTGCTGTCTCCTCCCCTTCCTTAACCCTCTAGCTGTCTCCTCCCACCCTCCCATCCGCCCGCCCTCGGGCTCCTCCTCCTCCCCTTTTCCTTCCTTCTCACCCCCCATCAGTCTGAAGAAGGGTTTCGGCCCGAAACGTCGCCTATTTCCTTCGCTCCATAGATGCTGCTGCACCCGCTGAGTTTCTCCAGCAATTTTGTGTACCTTTGTTCCTATATATGTATCTGTCCAAATATCATTTGTTGTTATATATTTGTGCTATGGTTTTGTAGTGCCTGCCTCAACGGCCTCCTCTGGCAACTCCTCCATGTACCCAGCATCCTCTGAAGTTACTACTAAATCTTCAGGTTACTATTAAATCTTCTCCTCTCACATTGAACCTATGTCCAATTGTTTTTGATTCCCTTACCCCAGTTTAAAGAGTCAGTGTATTTACCCTATCTATTCCACACATGATTTTATACACTTCCTTAAGATCACCCCTCAGCCTCCTGCACTCCAAGAAATAGTCGTATCCTGACCAACCTCTCCTAGGAGCTCCTCGTAAATCTTCTCTGTACTTTTTCCAGCTTAATGACATGCCTCTTATTGCAGAGTGATGAGATTTGAACACAGTACCCTAAATGTGGCCTCATTAATGTCTTGTATAACTGTAACATAACTTCCCAATTTCTATACTCAATATCATGACTGATTAAGGCCTTCTTTACCACCCTATCTACCAGTGACACCACTTTCAGGGAACTATGCAACTGTCTTCCTCAACCTCTCTGCTCTACAACACTCCCGAGGGCCCAATCATTCACTGTGAAGCTCCTGCACTGGTTTGACTTCCCAAATTGCAACACCTTGTACATCTGCATTAAACTCCATCAGCCATTCCTCAGCCCACTTGCCCAGCCGATCAAGAGCCAGCTGTAATTTTTGACAATCATCTTCACTGTTTGTAACTGGTTACTACTTCAGGATTTTAGGACTGTAGTTGCAGTATAACAATCATTAGACGGAAATGTTTACAACCATTGGAGTTGATAGATTGGAGATTGAGGGGGGATCTTATAGCAACTTACAAAATTCTTAAGGGGTCGGACAGGCTAGATGCAGGAAGATTATTCCCGATGTTGGTGAAGTCCAGAACTAGGGGTTACAGTTTAAGGATAAGAGGGAAGTATTTTAGGACCGAGATGAGAAAATCACTTTTTACACAGAGAGTGGTGAATCTGTGGAATTCTCTGCCATAGAAGGTAGTTGAGGCCAGTTCATTGGCTATATTTAAGAGGGGGTTAGATGTGGCCCTTGTGGCTAAAGGGATCAGGGGGTATGGAGAGAAGGCAGGGATGGGATACTGAGTTGGATGATCAGCCATGATCATATCGAATGGCGGTGCAGGCTCGAAGGGCCGAATGACCTATTCCTGCACCTATTTTCTATATTTCTATGACAGGTTGCTTCACCAGAGTAAATCTTCCATTGACAAACAAATCACCTGTGATTTGCCCATCCAGCCAAGGACATAAAGGTACTCAAATTCAGACCTGAGGGTAAAGGATGCTGGAGCACCTGATTTTGCGATTTCATCCAAAGTACAACTGATAGGAATTCACAAATAAACAGGTTTAAACTAACCTTGTTACAGTGTGGAAACAGGCTCTTTCAGCCCACTGAGTCCACGCTGACCAATGATCACCTGTACACTAACTGTATCCCATGCACTGGGAAAAATTTTACAGAAGCCAATTAACCTACATCTTTGGAATGTGGGAGGGAACCTGGGCACCTGGAGAAAACTCGCACGGTCACAGGGACTACATGCAAACTCCACACAGAGAGCACTAATGGTCAGGATCGAACCCGGGTCTCTGGTGCTGTGAGGCAGCAACTCCACCTCCGTGCTACTGTGCTTGTGGGAGAAGATGAGGACAGTTGTGGGAGAAGCTGAGCATTTACAGGTATATTCACTAATCCCACCTACAGTATTTCCAGAGTTGCGACATGCAGAACAAATAAATGACTTGAAAATAGGCAACCACTATCTACAGACTTCTCCCCTTAGGGCCCAGAGTGAGCTGATCCCATCCTCTGGAGAGCCAAACAGTCACGAGAGATACTACATGGAAACAGGCCCTTTGTTCCATTGAGTCCATGTGGGCATTAAAGCCACACATTTACACCAATCTAATCCAAATTTATTCTCTCGATGCTATCATCAACTCACCGACACACAAGGACCACTTTAAAGTGGCCAATTTATCCTCCCAGCCAGGGCCAGAAATCACAGTTATAGCTGCTTAAAGATGTAAATAAGCTCTTCTAAGCTTCCCCCCAGTCTAGTTCAGTCAAAAAAGCACTGAGAATAACTAATCTTTAACCATATAACCATATAACAATTAAAGCACGGAAACAGGCCGTCTCGACCCTTCTAGTCCGTGCCGAACACATAATCTCCCCTAGTCCCATATACCTGCGCTCAGACCATAACCATATAACAATTACAGCACGGAAACAGGCCATCTCGGCCCTACAAGTCCATGCCGAACAATTATTTTCCCTTAGTCCCACCTGCCTGCACTCATACCATAACCATCCATTCCCTTCTCATCCATATGCCTATCCAATTTATTTTAAATGATACCAATGAACCTGCCTCCACCACTTCCACTGGAAGCTCATTCCACACCGCTACCACTCTCTGAGTAAAGAAGTCCCCCCTCATGTTACCCCTAAACTTATGTCCCTTAATTCTGAAGTCATGTCCTCTTGTTTGAATCTTCCCTATTCTCAAAGGGAAAAGCTTGTCCACATCAACTCTATCTATCCCTCTCATCATTTTAAAGACCTCTATCAAGTTCCCCCTTAACCTTCTGCGCTCCAGAAAATAAAGACCTAACTTATTCAACCTTTCTCTGTAACTTAGTTGTTGAAACCCAGGCAACACTCTAGTAAATCTCCTCTGTACTCTCTCTATTTTGTTGACATCCTTCCTATAATTGGGCGACCAAAATTGTACACCATACTCCAGATTTGGTCTCACCAATGCCTTGTACAATTTTAACATTACATCCCAGCTTCTATACTCAATGCTCTGATTTATAAAGGCTAACATACCAAAAGATTTCTTTACCACCCTATCTATATGAGATTCCACCTTCAAGGAACTATGCACGGTTATTCCCAGATCCCTCTGTTCAACTGCATTCTTCAATTCCCTACCATTTACCATGTACGTCCTATTTTGATTTGTCCTGCCAAGGTGTAGCACCTCACATTTATCAGCATTAAACTCCATCTGCCGTCTTTCAGCCCATTTTTCCAAATGGCCTAAATCACTCTGTAGACTTTGGAAATCCTCTTCATTATCCACAACACCCCCTATCTTGGTATCATCTGCATACTTACTAATCCATTTTACCACACCTTCATCCAGATCATTGATGTACATGACAAACAACAAAGGACCCAACACAGATCCCTGAGGCACCCCACTAGTCACCTGCCTCCAACCCGATCAACAGCCATCCACCATTACCCTCTGGCGTCTCCCATTCAGCCTCTGTTGAATCCATCTTGCTATTCCTGCATTTATACCCAACAATTGAACCTTCTTAACCAACCTTCCATGAGGAACCTTGTCAAAGGCCTTACTAAAGTCCATATAGACAACATCCACTGCTTTACCCTCGTCAATTTCCCTAGTAACCTCTTCAAAAAATTCAAGAAGATTAGTCAAACATGACCTTCCAGGCACAAATCCATGTTGACTGTTCCTAATCAGACCCTGTTTATCCAGATGCTTATATATATTATCTCTAAGTACCTTTTCCATTAATTTGCCCACCACTGAAGTCAAACTAATAGGTCTATAATTGCTAGGTTTACTCTTAGAACCCTTTTTAAACAATGGAACAACATGCGCAGTATGCCAATCTTCGGGGACTATTCCCGTTTCTAATGACATTTGAAATATTTCTGTCATACCCCGGCTATTTCTACACTAACTTCCCTCAATGTCCTAGGGAATATCCTGTCAGGACCTGGAGACTTATCCACTTTTATATTTTTCAAAAGTGTCAGTACTTCTTTTACTTTGAAACTCATAGTATCCATAGCTACTCTACTAGTTTCCCTTACCTCACATAATTCAATATCCATCTCCTTAGTGAATACCAAAGAAAATAAATTATTCAATATCTCTCCCATCTCTTTTGGCTCTGCAGAAAGCTGTCCACTCTGTCTCTCCAATGGACCAATTTTATCCCTCGTTATCCTTTTGCTATTAATATAGCTGTAGAAACACTTTGGATTTACTTTCACCTTACTTGCCAAAGCAACCTCATATCTTCTTTGAGCTTTTCTAATTTCTTTCTTAAGATTATTTTTACATTCTTTATACTCCTCAAGCACCTCATTTACTTCATGCTGCCTATAATTATTGTAGATCTCCCTCTTTTTCCGAACAAGATGTCCAATTTCCCTTGAAAACCAGGGTTCTTTCCAATTTTTACTGTTTCCTTTCAACCAAACAGGAACATAAAGATTCTGTACTCTTAAAATTTCCCCTTTAAATGTCTTCCATTTCTCTTCTATATCCTTCCCATAAAACAAAATGTCCCAGTTCACTCCTTTTAAATCATTTCGCATCTCATCAAAGTTAGTCTTTCTCCAATCAAAAATCTCAACCCTAGGTCCAGTTCTGACCCTCTCCATAATTATATTGAAACTAATGGTATTGTGATCACTGGACCCGAAGTGGACCCCAACGCATACCTCCGCCATCTGTCCCGTCTCATTTCCTAACAGGAGGTCCAGCACTGCCCCTCCTCTAATAAGTACCTCTATGTATTGCTGCAAAAAACTATCCTGCACACATTTTACAAACTCCAAACCATCCAGCCCATTTACAGAATGTGTTTCCCAGTATATGTGTGGAAAATTGAAATCTCCCACAATCACTACCTTGTGCTTACTACTAATATCTGCTATCTCTTTACATATTTGCTCGTCCAATTCTCGATCCCCATTTGGCGGTCTATAATACACCCCCATGTGTTTAAGAAACCCCCCGCCTCTTATTCTCTGTTTATTTCCTTTTTTCTTTCTCCTCTTGTGTCCGAGTGCTTCCCTTTTCTGCTTCCTGCCTCCCATTCTGTCTACTAGCTTTCTCTATTTGAGTCCCTCGCCCCAACCATTCTAGTTCAAAGTCTCCCCAGTTGCCTTTGCAAATTTCCCCGCCAGGATATTGGTCCCCCTCGGGTTCAAGTGCAACCCATCCTTTCTGTACAGGTCCCACCTTCCACAAAAGAAGTCCCAATGATCCAGAAACTTGAATCCCTGCCCTCTGCACCAGTCTTTTAGCCACGCATTTATCCTCCACCTCGCTCCATTCCTGCTCTCACTGTCGCGTGGCACAGGCAGTAATCCTGAGATTGTTACCTTTTTGGTCCTTATCCTTAACTCTCCTCCCAACTCCCTAAATCCTCCCTTCAGGACCTCTTCCCTTTTTTTACCTATGTCATTGGTACCTATATGTACCACGACCTCAGGCTCCTCTCCCTCCGATTTCAGGATATCTTGGACGCGTTGAGACGCGTCCGAGACCTTGGCACCAGGAAGGCAGACCACCATCCTGGTCTCCCGACTGCGTCCACAGAATCACCTATCCGACCCCCTAACAATAGAGTCCCCAATTACTATTGCCCTCTTCTTTTTTTCCCTACCTTTCGGAGCAACAGGGCCGGTCTCTGTGCTGGAGGCCCGTCCGCTGTCGCTACCCCCGGGCTGGCTGTCACCCCCATCCGTACTCAAACAGGAGTACTTATTTGCAAGGTGCACCGACATTGGAGTACTCACTCATCCCTGCCTCTGCCCCTTGCCCTTCCTTAGTGTGACCCACATGTCTCCCTCCCGTGGTTTTGGAGTGACCACCTCCCTATAACTCCTCTCTATGACCTCCTCACTCTCCCTGACCAGACAGAGGTCATCGAGCTGCTACTCCTGCAATCCTAATACGGTCCCTTAGGAGCCCCATCTCTCTGCACCTGGTGCAGATGTGGACGTCTGGAGGGCCATCCGACACCATGATCTCCCACATCTGACATCCTGAACAGTACACTGCTCTGGCTGTCATTCTCCCGCCTTACCCTGGATCCGATACAAGTACAATACAATAGAAACTGCTGGGAGAAATCAGCAGGTATCTGACTCACAACAGCTGCTCCCTCTTGACCTTTAAACTGTACCTTTATTATATGAACAAAAAGCACTGTACCTTTACTAAAGCACTGTACCCTTAGCTCACTGTATCTTTACTAAAGCACTGTACCTTTAACCAGAAAGCGGAAATGCTAACCTGAGGTTGCACCCAATCAGCTGCTTCCTCTAGTCTACTTCCACCAATAAGCGGCTTCACCACAAACCTCCCTATGAAGTGTGGAACGTAACGGATTTCGGTAAAGCCCTGACCCTCCTCCACTCGCTTCAACGGTTCCCGGGCCTCTGTGAAAGAAAGCCTCGTGCTCGATTTAAATACTAACAGCCCTGACCCTCCTCCACTTGTTCCAACGGTTCCCGGGCCTCTGTGAACGCCCCGCGCTCGATTTAAATACTCACAGCCCTGCCCCTCCTCCACTCGCTACAACGGTTCCTGGGCCTCTGTGAAAGAAAGCCCCGCGCCCGATTTAAATACTCACAGCCCTGACCCTCCTCCACTCGCTCCAACGGTTCCCGGGCCTCTTTAATATATTGATTGCACAACAAATTCCCCTATATACGATACTTAAACCATCGTTGTATCTGCCTGGCCAAGCCCTTCAGCCTCGTGTAAGCAGAAACACTCCAAAAGGTCACGCAGTCCCAAGCGCTCTTCCAGAAGAGCAACAAAGGACCTCATTGGGGCTGCCTTTTATAGATCCTTGAGGGGCCGGACTACAGAGGGGTGGTCTCTTTACAATCCAATCAAACATATTAATTACATCAGTACATTATTGACAGTTACCCAGACTGATAACAGAATCCCCTATACATTGTTTCGGGAGAAGTTTCTGGAAGAAGCTAACTTAACTTGAATAATGCAACATTTACCCTGGAATCCAAACAAACCAGCCAGGGCTCAATACTTTGGCCAATCAACAAACAGCAGGATAACTGTCTAGCAACATTATTTACAATATGTACAATTAGTTTGCAGTAATCCAATCAACTTCATACATTTTACACTTCTCTGCAGAAATTCCATTCATTCTGTCAATTGATCTGCAATATTGATCTGGGCCCTAGACTTACTGGATTCATTCAGAAGCTTGTCTTATTTCTGCAGAGCACATCAGATGACCAAAATGGCCTAACAATACATGAGTCCTTCACTAAATTTAGGTGCTATTGCTGCTCTGTTTTAACCTGGATTTACAAAGAGGGCCGTGGACAGACTAACCAGCTGGTCTGATGTTCGTCTGAGCAACTGCCCTCAGCCCGAGCTCCCCCCAGTTACTGCAAACACATTGAGCCCGGAGCTGGAAATTGAAAAATAAGCTGGAAACACTTAGGACGTTAAACAGGATCTGTGGAACGAGAAACAGAGTTAACATTTTAGATCAATGTTCCTTCATTTGTACTTTATGTTGCATAACATTGCCTTTAAGCAGATTTGCTTTCATTATCTACTGGGCACCAAGAAATGCAGTGACAGCAGGAGTTCCATTCACCCGAAACCACCTTTGCCATCTCCAGTACACATTAATGCTCCATTGACAGCCTTACCGTTCCCATTCAATTGCATTGGTATCGCTCAAACTCATCAATCACTTTAGCAGGAAATCAAGAAAATAAAATATCCAACTCCTTTTCCTTTAAAAGGAACAAATAAACCCCAGGTGTCCTTAATCCTTGTATTGTGCACTGATTTACTTCTCCTTGTGTTCCTGTAAGTCTATTTCGATTTGCACTGAATGCAAAGTCACTGAGCTCCCATTTGAACTAAAGAAGAAGTTATGATATGCTAGGAGCTGAATGGTTATAAGAGATAGGAGTAAATTGGGCCATTCAGCCCATTGAGACCATTCCGCCATTCAATCATCTGATCTATTTTTCCCTCTCCACCCATACTCTACCCAGTCTTGACGCTGCAACCTTTGACGTCCTTCCTCATCAAGAACCTATCAGAATCTGTTTTTAAAATACCTAATGTCGGCCTCCACAGCCATCTGTGGCTATTATTTCCATAGCTTCACCATGCTCTGGCCAAATAAATGATTCCATATCTCCTTTCCTAAAGGTACTTCCTTTTATTCTGAGGCTGTGCCTTCCAGTTCTAGACTCTCCCATTACTGGAAACATCCTTTCCACGTCCACTCTATCCAGACCTTTCATAATCAAGTAGATTTCAATGTGATCCTCCATCACCCTTCTAAACTCCAGTGAGTACAGGCCCAGAGCCTTCAAACGCTCCTCAATGGTTAAACTAATCATCCCTGGAATCATTCTTGTAAACCTCCTTTGGACCTTGGCCAATGCCAGCATTTCCTTCCTCAGATATGGGGCCACAAAATGCTCACAATAATCGAGTATCCTATAAAAACCTCAGCATTGCATCCTTGCTTTTATATTCTAGGCCTCTTTATGCCACAGAGTGAAAGTGGAAATTAAACTTTTGGGAATCCTAATCCTGCACCAAGTCCCTTTGCATCTATGATTTCTAAATCCTCTCCCCTTTTACAAAGTAGTCTATGCCTTGATTCATTCTTTTAAAGTCCATGGTGTACACTTTCCCATGCTTTATTCCATCTGCCACTTCATTGCCCACTCTCCCAACCTGTCCAAATCCTTCAGCAGCCCCCCTGCTTCCTCCATACCACCTGCCCCTCCACCTATCTTCGTATCATCCATAAACTTGCAGCCTCCTAGCATCCTCCTCACAGCTAGCACTGCCCCCCAGCTTCGTGTCATCCGCAAACTTGGAGATGTTGCAGTACCCCACTAGCCACTGCCTGCCATTCTGAAAAGGACCCGTTTACTCCAACTCTTTACTTCCTGTCTGCCAGCAGTTCTCTATTC
Organism: Leucoraja erinaceus; assembly: GCF_028641065.1. Taxonomy (NCBI): domain Eukaryota; kingdom Metazoa; phylum Chordata; class Chondrichthyes; order Rajiformes; family Rajidae; genus Leucoraja; species Leucoraja erinaceus. Next base: position 47,010,840 of record NC_073377.1, read on the forward strand.
TCATCGATACTGAACCCCCAATACCGTGTGCTTTAAGTTAGCATACTAATCTCTTATGTGGGACCTTGTCGAAAGCCTTCTGAAAGCACAGATATAACACATTGGTTCTCCCTCATCCTCGAAAAATTCTATAAGATTCGTCAGATATGATTTACCTTTCATAAATCCATGCTGACTTTGTCCAATGATTTCACCACTTTCCAAACGTGTTTCTATCCCATCTTTAATAACTGACTAGCAATTTCCCCACTACCGATGTTAGACTAACTGGTCTGTAATTCCCCGTTTTCTCTCTTCCTCCCTTTTTAAAAAGTGGGGTTACATTAGCTACCATCCAATCCTCAGGAACTACTCCAGAATCTAAAGAGTTTTGAAAAATTATCACTAAATCATCCACTATTTCTGGGGCTACTTCCTTAAGTACTCTGGGATGCAGCCTATCTGGCCCTGGGGATTTATATCGGCCTTTAATCCATTCAATTCACCAAACACCACTTCCCGACTAACCTGGATTTCACTCAGTTCCTCCATCTCATTTGACCCCTGGTCCCCTGCTATTTCCGGCAAATGTTCTTAGTGAAGATAGAACCAAAGTAGATATTCAATAGGTCTGCCATGTCATTGTTCCCCATGATCAATTCGCCTGTTTCTGATTGCAAGGGACCTACATTTGTTTTAACTAATCTTTTTCTCTTCACATATCTATAAAAACTTTTGCAGTCAGTTTTTATGTTCCCTGCCAGTTTTCTTTCATAATCTATTTTCCCTTTAGGACCGAGATGAGAAAAACATTTTTCACACAGAGAGTGGTGAATCTCTGGAACTCTCTGCCACAGAAGGTAGTTGAGGCCAGTTCATTGGCTATATTTAAGAGAGAATTAGATATGGCCCTGGTTCCCTACCAGTTTTCTTTCATAATCTATTTTCCCTTTCCTAATTAAGCCCTTTGTCCTCCTCTACTGGACTCTGAATTTCTCCCAGTCCTCTGGTAGGCTGCTTTTTCTGGCTAATTTGTATGCTTCATCTTTTGTTTTGATACTAACCCTGATTTCCCTTGTTATCCACAGATGTACTACCTTCCTTAATTTATTATTTTGCCAAACTAGAATTATGAACAATTATTGTAGTACATCCATGCAGTCTTTAAATGCCTCCCATTACATATCCACCATCAACCCTTTTAGAATCAATTGCCAGTCTATCTTGGCCAATTCATGTTTTATACCCTCAAAGTTACCCTTTTTTTAAGTTCAGAACCCTTGTTTCTGAATTAACAATGTCACTCTCCATCCTAATGATGAACTCAACCATATTATGGTCATTCTTGCCCAAGGGGCCACAAACAACAAGACTGATATCTAACCCTTCCTCATTACTCAATACCCAGTCCAGAATAGCCTGCTCTCTCGTTGGTTCCTCTACATGTTGGTTTAGAAAACTATCCCGCATACATTCCAAGAAATCCTCTTCCTCAGCACCCCTTCCAATTTGATTCACCCAATCTATATGTAGATTGAAGTCACCCATTATAACTGTTTTACCTTTGTTGCACAAATTTCTAATTTCCTGTTTGATGCCATCCCCAACTCCACTACTACTGTTAGGTGGCCTGTACACAACTCCCACTAGCGTTTTCTGCCCCTTAGTGTTTTGCAGCTCTACCCATATCAATTCCACATCCTCCAAGCTAATGTCCTTCCTTTCTATTGCGTTAATCTCCTCTCTAACCAGCAACGCTACCCCACCTCCTTTTCCTCTGTTTATCCCTCCTGAATATTGAATATCCCTGGATGTTCAGCTCCCAGCCTTGGTCACCCTGGAGCCATGTCTCCATGATCCCAACTATATCATATTCATTAATAACTATCTGCATATTCAACTCATCCACCTTATTATGAATCCTTCTTGCATTGAGACACAAAGCCTTCAGGCTTCTTTTTACAACACTCTTGCCTCTTATACAATTATGTTGACAAGAGGCCCTTTTTGATTTTTGCCCTGGATTTGTCTGCCTGCCACTTTTACTTTTCACCTTGCTACCTTTTGCTTCTACCCTCATTTTACACCCCTCTGTCTCCCTGCTCATGCTCCCATCCCCCTGCCACATTAGTTTAAATCCTCCCCGACAGCACTAGCAAACACTCCCCCAAGGACATTGGTTCCATTCCAGCCCAGGTGCAGACCGTCCTGTTTGTACTGGTCCCACCTCCCCAAGAACTGGTTCCAATGCCCTAGAAATTTGAATCCCTCCTCCTTGCACCATTTTTCAAGCCACGTATTCATCTGCAATATCCTCCTATTTCTACTCTGACTGGCCCGTGGTACTGGTAGTAATCCAGAGATTATTACTTTTGAGGTCCTACTTTTAAGTTTATCTCCTAGCTCCCTAAATTCACCTTGTGGGACCTCATCCTGTTTTTTACCGATATCGTTGGTGCCAATGTGCACCACGACAACTGGCTGTTCACCCTTCCCCTCCAGAATGTTCTGCAGCCGTTCAGTGACATCCCTGACCCTTGCACCAGGGAGGCAACATACCATCCTGGAGTCCCGTTTGCAGCCGCAGAAACGCCTATCTATTCCCCTGACAATTGAATCCCCTATTACTATAGCCCTTCAACTGTTTTTCCTCCCCTCCTGTGCCGCAGAGCCACCCATGGTGCCATGAACTTGGCTGCTGCTGCCTTCCCCTGATGAGCCATCTCCCCCAACAGTATCCAAAATGGTATACCTGTTTAGGAGGGAGATGACCGCAGGGGACTCCTGCACTACCTGCCTACTGCTACGCTGCCTATTGGCCACCCGTTCCCTTTCTGAACACTTAACTTTTACCTGTGGTGTGGCCAACTCACTGTACGTGCTCTTCATGACTTTCTCAGCATCATGGATGCTCCAGTATGAATCCAACCGCAGCTCCAATCGTTCAATGCGGTCTGCCTGGAGCTGCAGCTGGACACACTTCCTGCAAACATAGTCACCAGGGACACCAACCATATCCATGATCTCCCACATGTTGCAGGATGAGCAAACCATGGGGCCGATCTCAACTGGCAGTGGATGTTGTCAATATTCATTTTAGCAATGCCTTTGTCAAGGTGCCATATGGTAGGCCTTCCCATAAAGTTAGATCCCGTGGAATCTAAGCTGAACTAGCCAGTTGGGTTCAAAATTGGCTTGAATTAAGACATTTTCTAAGGAGAAAGACGGTAGGACAGAGAAAATTGGAGCAGTCACTGGAAGTGTCATGAGAGCAGTCAGGGTTACCGTCGAGGAACTACTGAAGGTACTGTCGTGTTTGAAGGTAGACAAATCTCTGGGGCCTGATCAGATATATCCGAGGACATTGCGGGAAATTAGAGAGGAAATTGCGGGAGCCCTGGTTGAAATTTACGGGTTGTTCTTAAATACAGGAGAGGTTCCGGAGGATTGGAGGGCGGCAAATGTTGTACCTCTTTTTAACAAGAGCTACAGAGAAAATGTTGGGAACTATAGGCTGGTGAACTTAACATCTGTAGTTGGTAAGTTACTGGAGATCATTCTGAGGAATAGGATATGCAGGCATTTAGATGGGCAAGGGCTGATTCGGGATAGTCAGCATGTTTTTGTATGTGGAAGGTCATGTCTCACAAATCTGATTGAGTTTTTTGAAGACATGACCATAAAGGTTGATGATGATGATAATAATAATAATAATAATAATAATAATAATAATAATACCCTTTTATTGTCATTGCACGTCAGTGCAACGAGATTTAGTATGCAGCTCCAACCGATGAAAAAGAAAAGTAAAATAAATAAATAAGCTGTGTGTCGTGACCATCCGAGGGAGACAGTCCAGGGGGGATGGGGGGCACTCAGCAGGGCCGGTTCAGAGACGCTATAACTCTTGGAATAAAGCTGTTTCCGAGTCTGGAGGTACGGGCGTAGAAGGCCTTGTAACGTCTGCCGGAGGGAAGTAGTTCAAACAGTCCGTTACAGGGGTGTGATGAGTCTTTATGGATGCTGACGGCCTTCCTGAGGCACCGTGTGTGGTAGATGCCCTCCAAGGCTGGTAGCTCTGTCCCAATGATCCTCTGCGCTCTGTGGACGACGCGCTGAAGAGCTCTCCTCTCCGCCTCCGTGCAGCTGAGCCAAAGTATCGCGCACCAACCACCAACCTGGACACACTGCAGCAGAGCCACTGTAGTGCCGCTGCCGATCGGAACGCCTGTTGATGTTTAGTAGAGAGTAGAGTGTTTAATTTGTTCATGATATATTTATTTTTATTTCTATTTATTTTTTACTGCACACTGAATGGACACTGGTTGAGCAACTTTTTTTGTTTCTTCTGGGTATGTGAGTACTCGGGAAAATGACAATAAAGATATACTATACTATACTATACCACACAGAGATGCCATACTTTAATATGCTCTCTGTGGTGCAGCGGTAGAACGTTGTCAGCAGCTGTTGGGGCAGACCAGTCTTTTTTAATGTCCTCAGGAAGAACAGTCGTTGCTGTGCCTTCTTGACCAGCGCAGCGGTGTTGGTGGACCATTTGAGGTTCTCTGAAATGTGAGTGCCCAGAAACTTAAAGCTGGACACTCTCTCCACACTTTCCCCGTAAATGGAGATTGGGGCGTATTCTCCATTATGGGACCTCCTGAAGTCAATAATCAGCTCCTTGGTCTTGGAGGTGTTTAGTGACAAGTTGTTGCGTCTGCACCAGTCCGCCAGGTTCTGCACCTCCGCCCTGTATTTTATTTCATCACCGTTGGTGATCAGCCCAATCACTGTTGTGTCGTCTGCAAACTTCACAATGGTGTTGGTGTCGAATGCAGGAACAGTCGTGAGTGAAGAGGGAGTAGAGCATGGGGCTTAGTACACAGTCCTGTGGTGTGCTGGTGCTCAGGGTGATAGTGGAGGACAGGTGCGGGCCCAGTCTCACTGCCTGCGGTCGCTCTGTCAGAAAGTTCAAGATCCAATCGCATATCGGCGAGCTGAGGCCTAGCTGGTGGAGTTTGATGGTGAGCTTGGTGGGGATGACCGTATTGAATGCAGAGCTATAGTCAACGTACGTGCCCTGTCTGTCCAGGTGAGTCAGGACAGTGTGAAGAGCCAGAGAGATGGCATCCTCTGTTGATCTATTTGCCCTGTATGCAAATTGATGAGAGTCCAGTGAGGCAGGGATGCTGGATTTGATATGGGAGAGGACCAGCCTTTCGAAGCACTTCATTGAGATTAGAGTTAGGGCAACCGGGCGGTAGTCGTTCAGGTTGGTGACTTTGGACTTTTTCGGCACTGGCTCTATGGTGGCTGTTTTCAGGCACTTGGGGACCGTTGCCAGAGATAGAGATAGATTGAAGATTCTCGTGAATACCTCCGCCAGCTGTACAGCACAGTTCTTCAGTACCCTTCCCTGGACACCATCCAGGACTGCAGCCTTGCGTGGATTGATCCTACGCAGAGCGCACTGTACCTCCTGAGTGCTCAGTGTTAAGGCCTGTCCCTCCGCCATGGCCGGGGTTATTCCACTCCTGGTGGTGTTGCCAGTTTCAAACCGGGCAAAGAAGGTGTTCAGTTCGTTGGCCAGTGTGATATCACTGTGGGGGCAGGCGGGGCTGCTCTTGTAGTCAGTGATGTCCCTGACACCCTGCCACATGCTTCTGGTGTCCGCGGTATTGAAGTGGTCTTCCACCCTTTGCCTGTGGATGTCTTTGGCCTTTTTTATGCCTTTGTTCAGGTTCGACCTGGCCGCCCTGTGGGCAGAAGTGTCCCTGGATTTAAAGGCATTGTTGTGTGCCCTTAGCAGATCCTGAACCTCCTTGTTCATCCAGGGTTTCCGGTTTGGGAACATCTTTATTTGCTTGTCCACTGTGACAGTCTCCACACAGCAGTTGATGTAGGAGAGCACAGTGGATGTGTACTCCTCCAAGTTTGCCTCTGTACCACTGGTAGCCTGTTGTGCAAACAGGTCCCAGTCGGTGTGATCAAAGTAGTCCTGGAGTTGTAGAGTGGCGTCCTCGGGCCATAATTTGACCGTCCTTATTGCAGGTTTGATCTTGCGGATGAGGGGTTTCTTTGCAGGCAGTAGAAACAGTGAGAGGTGATCGGATTGCCCCAGGGATGGGCAGGGGAGAGCTCTGTAAGCGTCCTTGATGTTGGTGTACACTTTATCCAGCGTGTTTGAGCCCCTGGTAGGGCACTGCACATGCTGATGCAATTTGCGGAGTGTGGCTCGTCGGTCGACCTGGTTAAAGTCCCCTGCAACAATGAAGGCACCGTCGGGGTGAGCATCCTGCTGCTTACTGATGGCTGAGTGCAGCTGCGCAAGCGCTAGGTTAGCATTAGCCTGTGGTGGGATGTATATGGCCATGATGACAGCCACAGTAAACTCCCGAGGCAGGTAAAACCGCCTACATTTAAGCAAGATGAGGGCAGATCTGTAGATGTTGTGTACATGGACTTTAGTAAGGCGTTCGACAAGGTGCCGCATGGTAGGCTGCTCTCGAAGGTTAGATCTCATGGGATCTTGCTAAGGAGCAATTTGTATACAGAGAATACCTAACTTGAGTGCAAAACAAAATGAATCTGCCAAAATGAACAGAAAATATGAACTGAACAAAAACCAGCAGCTATATGGTTAAATGATATTCAGCTATCTTGAAATAATTAGTACAATTATTCTGTTTACATCATGAAATATCTCTCTCACTCTCTTGTAGCAAAATGATGATTGCACACCATTGGGACCAAACAATGTAACGTGCAAAGTTGGATATCCATTTATTACACCAGATGCCGAGGTAAGAATGTATATCTGGAAATCGGAGCAGGGGGATACAGAGGGGTTTAAATCTATTGGCTTTTGGAGGGGCACAAGTGTGCATCCTAAATATCATGGAATATTATGGTTAATCACTTCTGTTGCACGCTTGTCGGGGAGAAGTGAAGAACTGTGTACTGTCTGTCTTGTGCTTGCATACAAAATGGTGACACTTTGAATTATGATTTCAATTGGTTTGAGTAGTTCAAGAGCATTTTGACTAGTTCTCTGTTAACATTTATTCACCAGTTTGCCTAGACTTTACTAAATTTATGAAGGCTATTTTTATAGGTTAAAAGTTTTTAAAGTTAATTAAACGTTTTATGCATTGTTAAGGTCAGAATTGAGACAACACTATTCTTTTATTTTTAAATTAACCTACAATGTCATGAGAGAGAGAGAGATTGAGAGAGAGATTGGGAGAGGGAGAGGTAGTGAGAGGTAGATGGAGGGAGATGGAGAGGGAGAGGTAGATATAGAGATTGTGTGAGATAGAGAGATTGAGAGAGGTAGGGAGAGAGAGAGAGGTGAGAGGGAGAGAGGTAGTGAGAGGGAGAGAGGTAGTGAGAGGGAGAGGTAGAGATAGAGATTGTGAGATGGAGATTGTGATAGAGATTGTGTGTGAGAGAGATAGAGATAGAGAGAGAGATTGTGAGAGATTGAGAGATTTCAGGGTATTTATACATAACTAAAACTCTCATCTTGCGGTTTGCGTTATTTTTACATTTGCACATAAACGGTGCGTTATGGTTTACTCACCATTGTCCTGTGCTGCAAATGCACCAAGTTTTGTTTGGAAGTATATTTTGAAAGTTATTAAGGTTTGAAAACCTCCACTGTCAGTCACCGGCCACAACCCACCTCCCTGCCAGCGCCCGCCTGCCTACCGGCACGGCCCGCCTCACGGCCAGTGCCTACCTTCTTGCTGACATGGCCCACCTGCCTGCTGGTGCCCAACTTCCTGCCAGCCTGCCGACCGGCGCGTCCGCCTGCCCGCCTGCCTATGAGCGAGGTGTTCCAGCTGGGGATCCCGATGCCTGGGCACTGAGCCATGCTCTGAGGGCGCCGATGGCTGATGTTCCTCTGGGGCACGCAAGAAGGGAGAGGAGCGGCAACCTCGAGATCCTGGGGAGGTGAAGAGGGAGAGTGGGGAGATAGAGGGAGAGGAGGGGGTAGTGAGGGAGAGGGAAGGGAAAGTGGGGGAGGTGAGGAGGGGGGATCGAGGGAGAGGAGGGGGGTAGGGAGGGGAGAGGAGTTATGGAGGGAGTGACTGAGGGTAGGGGTAAGAAGAGGTGAGGGAAGAATTGGGGGGCGAGTGGTGGAATATTGCATTGGGGGATCGGATTGCGTTGGGGGACCATGCCTCCCGTGTGACAGGGATCCAACGGGTCCCACTTAGTCTAGTTTAACTTGGTGATGATCTCCACTCTTTGAAGCATGTGTGCCTCAATATTCATCTGCAGATTTAACTGTGTAGTGTATTGAAGAATGGTCTTCTATGGGGTAGGTGAAATGAAATTCAACGCTGCCCAAGGTTTCAGATGCTACTGCTTCACTGCTGTTAACTTTCTGTTTGGATGAAAATACTAAATCTAAGTTTTGAGGCCGAAAGGCTGCTTGGAGATGAAAGTCTCGGATCAAGAGACGGCACAGTGACGCAATGGTAGAATTGCTGCCTTACAGCACCATAGGCTGCCATGTGCCCTATCTCCTTGTGTTACCACTTTCAGGGAACTATGGAATGGACTCCAAGATTCCTCTACATTAATGCTGTTAAGGGTCTTGTCATTGACTACACTTCCTCTTAACATTCAACCTCTCAGAGTGCAGCACCTCACATCTGCTTCGATTAAGGGCCATCTGTGATTTCTTCCCCCATTTCTGAGCTAAAGTTGTTTCAAGAAGGGGAACTGAGAGTGTCACCTATGTTGGGCTAGTTAGTCAGGTGGATCCAAGAGATTAAGAAATTGAGAGGTTGATGCCTAGCATTGTATGCTTCATGCGTGGGGTGTCTGGACCTGTGTTTGTGGGAGGTTGTGAAATTGGAGGCCAGGTTGTAAGATTGGTCCTGGAGATGTCGGTATACTTCCGAGGGAATGGTGCCAGGAAGCCAGGAAGCCATTGAGCCATGGTTCTGTGGAACTCTGTAGTTGACTGTTAAAAGCCTTGCCCCCTATCCCCTCTACCCCCATCTTTCACCTGGCACAACCAGCACTTATGTTATTCAGTCTCTCCTGTTAATACTGGCTAAATTAAATAAGTCACAAAATGGGGGATCTTTGTATTTGCTGGGCCTGCTTGGCCTCTTTCTGTGAAAGTTGCAAGATGGGAGTCACGGCTCCAAGGAGTCTGGACCTTAGATGGAAGTTGAGGATAAGGAAAGATCCAGATGCCCTTACTTTGTTAATATGTATGAGGGTTTGCAGAAAGAGATAAGGTCTGCAAATGCATAGTGGGGATTGGGTATAGAAGGGGGGTGTAAAGGTATTGTTAATAATGTTGCCGAGCGTTTGTGCTGCTGTTTGATGATTTAGTTTTAGTTAACTGCCTTCCTTCTAGAAGCTTCTGTAGAGACATTGTAATGGGGTACTTTGTAATTGGGTTAGGGAACTATCAATAACTGTATAATGTGATTGATATGCGTGATTGGCTTGTAGGGGTGCCCCCCCCCCATATAGTTTGTGCCACGGATCTAATGGCCTATAAAAGAGTGAACTCCATGAGGATCAGTCAGTCTTCTGGAGGTGCACTTGGGATCGTGTGATCTGCTGGAAGTGTCTGCTTGCATGAGGCTGAAGGGCTTAAACGAGCGGAGACTAGGATCGGACCCACGGTGGTCAGGTATTGTATAGGGAGTTTGTTTGTATTTGGGTAGAGTAAAGAATGGTTGTTCTTGACTCGGTGTTTTACTGAACTAGACTAGAGGGGTTAGCTGCAGGAGCATAATTACACCACCTTATCCCTGCCTTTCCTTTGGATTTTGTTTCTCTCCACCCATTTCCTTATTAAAGGGCCTGTCCCACGAGCATGCAACTGCATGCGGCAAGCGCGACCAAACCGGAAGCGGGGGCCGCGCGGAGGTCGAGTGATCCCCGTACAGGGCCTGTCCCACGAGCATGCGACTGCATGCTGCAAGCGCGACCAAACCGGTAGCGGGGGCTGCACGGAGGTCGAGTGATCCCGTGCGAGTTGACGTGAAGTTCGAGCGAAGTCCGCGGGAAGTTCGCGCTAGGCGTACGCCGTCAAGACGCTGCGCACGGCGTCGAGACGCTGCGCACGCTCGTTGAGGCGGTGCATACGACCTCAATGCGGCTGCCGGCCGGCAGGCCGTAGCCGCGCGGAATTTTTGGACAGTGTCAGTTTTTTGGAGCCCCGCGCGTTGTCGGGACCAGCTCCGCAGAACTCCATACGGCTCCGGCAATCGAAGTGGGACCGGCCCCGAGAGGCCGTACGGCTCAAGCAACCATGTTAGGTTGCACTTGCCGCATGTTCGTGGGACAGGCAGGCCCTTAACTCTGCAATTTAAAAACTGTTTGGTTTTAACTTTTCCCAGTTCTAATGGAAGGCCTTTGATCAGAAAATGTAATTGTCTTTCCCTCTCGGTAGATGCTGCTCGTCCTGCTTTGTACTTCTGTACTTATCATTGTTCCTCTTTCAGATTTCCAGCATCTGAAGTATTTTAGACACAAGGAACTGCAGATGCTGGAATCTTGCGTAGAATACGAGGACATGGATATGCAACATTTCGGATCCCGACCCATTAGATTGCAGAATTCAGATTTAATTCTGAGAGTTTTTTTTCTCATCTGAAGGAGATTGATAACAAATTGTTAAAACTTGGTACTGTGTCAATTAAAAGATTCAATTAATTGTATCAATTAATACACCAATTAATAGAATAATTTAATAGATTCTTATTGATATAATAGTCTTGGTTACGTTAGAATTAGAATATTGAGAGCAAATGGGAACTGTTAATGGGAACTGTTTCTGAAACAAAACACAGTGGAATTACATAACACATGAACAGCAAAGGCCAGAAGCAAAAATATAAAGAATTGTAAAAAATAATGAATTGCGTTTTACAGATGAGTTTATAATCAAAATTGTTCAGACATTTGGAATAAATGCCCATTACACAACCTTTTTATTGTATGTTAACTTTCTCTTTCTCTTTCTCAGATTTCCTTTAAGATGAAATTTGAATTCAATGCCACTCATCTCCTTAGTGATGTTTACATACACCTGGAGGCGACAAGGTAAAGAAGAATTTTGAAGAGACCTAATTTAATTGCTGCAACAAGTATGAAGCAGAACTGAGGATCGAAATCTCCACATTAAAGCACATAATGTTAATTTTGCAAACTATTTGTTCAATAAATCAGCTTAAAGTGTTCTAAAATCATTGAAACGTACAGCAAGCGCTTCAGCCCACTAAGGAGTCCTTAAGCCCACCACGTCCATGTTAACCTTTTTGCTACACTAATCCTGGTTGCCTGCATTAGGACCATGTCCTTCTAAACCTTGTCTATTTAAGTGTCTGTCCAAATGGTTTAATAGAATAAAGACTTCAATGGAAAGTTGCATTTTAGGCCGACAATAACATACAGGTCGCAAATGATCCAATTTTAAGAAAATAGTAGGGAAAGATTTAATCACTGCATGCCCCCTCGATATTTAATTCACTACAGTCAAATGTATTTGTGTAAAATCAGATAAAACACCAAAGGTCAATGGAATAGAACCAAATGTTGGCAATACGCATCAGATCAGTCTGTGGGTTTCCAATATCCTCTGTTTCAACATAGTCATATATCACGGAAATAGGCCATTCAAGTCCATCACAACCATCAAGTGGCCGTTTGCACTAATCCCATTTTATTTCCACATTTACTTCTCTCCAGATTCTACAATTTATCACACCAGGAGCAATTTATAGTGGGCAATTATTTATCAATCAATTATACATCTTTTAGACATGGCAGGGAACAAAGGAAGGAAGGCCACTTAGAAGGAAGGTTAACAGCACAGGAAGAATGCAAACGCCGCACAGAGAATGGCGAAGGGTGAACCTAATACGCTGGAGCTATGAGTCAGCCTTACTGCTAGTGGTTCCATTGGATCACTCCCAAATTTGCAGTGACTACAGTTTTTTTTTAAAGAGTTCCACCAATGCAAGTCTGACTGAGCCTTTATTCTGGATTAAGTGACAAATTAAAGAAGATAAATCAAAGGTCATGGTCTTTCTTTCATTGTAACCAACCCTTTCAAAAGTATATAATGACCCCCTTGTTATGTTTTAACCTAATGCATTGCATTTCATTAAAACAAATGAAAGTTGGTGTGATTCTTTGCTGAAAGTATTATGCTGCGAAAATATGCCATGAAATATAAATTCTGTTTAACATTTCAGCGACAGCAGCGAATTAAATGAAACAATGAGTGACAATGAAGTCACCATCTCCATTCCAATATTATATCAAGCTGGGCTGCACTTTTCAAGGTAACACATCCTTACTGCTTTAAAAAAACAACAAGCTATATGCACATCAATACTGCCACCTGCAAGTAATTTCGTACTCGGATATGGAGTGGTACATTTAAAATAGGTTTTGACCTTTCAAAAATTTTGCACTATGTGAAAGTTATATATTGGTATAACATGAGTGATCATCAAGTAACTAATACTTTGAGGAAGATAGACACAAAGTGTTAGCGTAACTCGGCGGATCAGGCAGCATCTTTGGAGAAAAAGAATAGGTGACCTTTCGGGTTGGGGGCCCTTCTTCTGCCGACTTCTGAAGAAGGGACACAATGCAAACATCATCCATCCTTTTTCTCCAGAAATACTGCCTGACCCACTGAGTTACTCCAGCACTTTATGTCTATCTTGGGTATAAACCAGCATCTGCAGGTTCCTTTTTTCTCATACGTTGTGGAGGCGTAAGATTGAGGAAGTTGTACTGGATTGTTGGGGGAGACATTATTTTGCCATATGCTGACTGGTTGCAGCTGTGACTGGTCCCACCTGGCTATGGTCAATGACCCTGCTGATCTCCTTTATGAGAGTGGCAGATTAAACACATGGTAAATTTGGTGCCACTTGCCACTCATCAGTGTGCTGGTAATGCAACATAACTAGTCCAGTGGCATGCCGATGTCATTGTAAAAGTCCTCCAAAATCAAATTTTCCGTTCACAGACTTGAATGGCAACTGTATTTGTTTTGGAAAGGTATGTCTGGATAACGATTTGCCAGGATTAGTCGAGATGAGTTTATTTAAATTGATTTGCTTCTTGAAAGCTGAAGACAAATTAAGCCAACATTGGTCACAATGGAAACATGTACACTGAAGTTAATAGTGAAAATAGAAATGTAGGCAATTTTTTTGTTTTAATCTTCAATTCCTATTTTGTCTTTTTGTTTTATTTATGCTCTTTTGTTGCATCTCAATATAGTGTAGTATTCTAGCACATTCCTTGGGATTTTTGGACTACTGAGAATTACTACATAATTGTGAAATGTCACTATCTCTGTGGCAATGAGAATTGTCTCCCAGCATTAGCACTAAAATTAGCCATACTTAGAACCAAACAAATTCCTGTTTCTGTGAAGCAATGAGACCAAACAAACCATTATAAATTAGCTGATTCACTGCATGTCAATATGATGACATAGTGTATCTAACTCCTAACCCCTAAACCTCATGATGCACAGTGACTTTAGAATTAAACTGGTGAGGTACTGTGCAGTGTGGAGGCACCAAGGGAGAAACAAATATGGGGAAAAATATCAAATTAAATGTTTATTTTCCTTGTTGCATTTGATTCAGTGGGTAATTGTACTTTGTCCAACCATATATTCACCTGGAAGAGGAATGCTGCAAAGAGCTGGGCAAGTTTGGGTAATAATTTACACCATGGGGCATGCAACGCCAAATGTGATTGTGTTGAACTAATCTAAACAGTAAGAAAATAATTAAAATAAAATAAAATAACAATGAAAATCTCAACCAAGATATAATGAATAGGTTATAGAGTAGAGTGATGCAAGACATCAATGATTGTCACCCAATTGTATTGTTGTGCCTCAAGGCGGTCATTGTGTTTGATCAAAGTCGTAAAGGTTGATCTGTATTTACAATAGAATGGATAAACTATGTTAACTAAATGATTTTACTAGAGAGACCTTATTGTATAGTCAGGCAATTAACTAAAAGGAAACATAAAGATGGGTACTTTTTTTCTTCTTTCTCAGCAATTTAAAAGATTATCGTTTTAAAATAGCAACCAATGATACAATTCCTGATGTTATTAAAAGCATCGAGGAAATTGGTGATGCAGTGGACATCACTTACATGGTAAGTAATACCAGCATTTTAATTTCCTGGAGACATTTTTTTAATTTAGCCCAGATGAAATTAAATAACGACTTAGTATCTCTTCTTCAACAATTTGAAAATTAATGTCTGTTTGCCATCTCTTCAGCCACGTGTAATCATAGAGTGATACAGTGTGGAAACAGGCCCTTCGGCCCAACTCACCCACACCGGGCAACAATGTCCCAGCTACACTAGCCCCACTTGCCTGTGCTTGGTCCATATCCGTCCAAACCTGTCCTATCCATGTACCTGTCTAACTGTTTCTTAAACGATAGGATAGTCCCAGCCTCAACTACCTCCTCTGGCAGCTTGTTCCAGACACCCACCACCCTTTGTATGAAAAAGTTACCCCTCGGATTCCTATTAAATCTTTTCCCCTTCACCTTGAACCTATGTCCTCTGGTCCTCGATTCCTCGACTCTGGGCAAGAGACTCTATGCATGTACCCAATCTATTCCTTTCATGATTTTGTATACTTCTATAAGATCACCCCTCGTGCCCCTGCACTCCATGGAATAGGGACCCAGCCTACTCAACCACTCCCTATAGCTCACACCCTCTGGTACTCATAAATCTTTTCTGAACCCTTTCAAGCTTGATAATATCTTTCTTATAACATGCTGCCCAGAACTGAACACAATATTCTAAATGCGGTCTCACCAACGTCTTATACAATTGCCAAATGACCTCCCAACTTCATATCTATATTACTAAAAGTCTGATCTTGACCACTTCTTGTTCTGTATATTGATTTTAGAAAAAAAACGCTGCCACTTACGGCTGTGATTTTTGGCCATCTTACTCAGAGTCCCTCTCCGCTGCGCAGGACAAGAGGATTTTTCCCATCGATGAAAAATAAAAGAGTTATTAGTGTTTAAAAAATGTTGAGATTCTCTCTCCTGAAGGCCACGCCCCTTCCGGAGGGACTATAAAACCCGGAAGTGTGGAGGTACCTCAGTTCTCTGCAAGATGGGGGAGCGAGTGGTCACAATTAGCAGTCCGAGCTGTGAATAACACTGAACTTATGTTTACGAAACTTTGAGTGGTTTACTGATCTGTCAGTGCCCTTAATGTGGTTTGAAAATGTAGTTTGAAAATGCAAAAGTGTGTTTTGGTTTTGGCTAAAGCTGTGTTTGGTTTTGAAAGTGCTAAAGCAAGCTGTGTGTTGCCTTTGGTTTTGAAAGTGCTAAAGCGAGCTGCCTTGCCTTTGGTTTTAAAAGTGCTAAAGCGAGCTGCCTTGCCTTTGGTTTTGAAAGTGCTCAAGCATGCTGTGTGGCCTTTGGTTTTGAAAGTGCTAAAGCGAGCTGTGTTGTCTTTGGTTTTGAAAGTGCTCAAGCGATATGCTTTGCCTAATTAGAGCTGCCTTGCCTTCTATATAATTAAAAGTCTAAACTTGACCACTTCCTGTTTGCGCTTTATATTGATTTTAGTAAAAAAACGCTACCACATACGGCTGTGATTTTTGGCCATCTTACTCCGAGTCCCCCTCCGCTCAGAAAGAGAAAGAAAGAGATTAAGAAAGATATACAATAATTTTTATGTAGGGGTTCCCTGAGACATGAAAATTATTTCAAGGGTTCCGCAAGGGTAAAAAGGTTGAGAAACGCTGCTTTAGATGCATACATAACCAGCCTCATAATTAAATCCTCCAGCAAAAAATGCCTTCTTATTTGCCCTTCTAATTGCTTACTGTATCTGCATATTAATATGCATTTAAAGGGATACCTTGGTCCATCCATAATAACACCTTCAAAGTGCTCGTCATCTAAAGGATACTCTGCCTTTGTATTTAAATATCCTCACAATTTTTCACATTATATTTCATCTTTAATGTCATTGTCTATTCAATTAACTGCTCAATATACCTCTAGGCAGCCTAATGAAATAGACATCGAAATTATGTCGGCATGATGGTCAGAATTGGAAGCAGAATTTCAATCCAAGCATCTCACCGAAGTTAATCTTGGGACTCTAAAGATTTGCATTGCTCTTAGAATTGTATAAATTTGTTTTTTGTATTATAACAATTGTTTGATTTTAGTATTAGCAGAGAGAGAATTTCTTGACAGTAATAATTTTAACTCTCACTATTTTTGCCTGAACAAATATTATTTGTGTCTGGTGTAGCACTTCCAATAAGTTTAAGAATGCTAAAAGAATCAGATCTCCTGAAATATTCACTTTTGTTTGTTCGCAGATCGAGAATGATAGAGATTTTCCTATTTCACACCTTACAATGAATATAGCATTTCCATTCTTATCTCCAGCAAACAATACTCTTTTATATTTGACAGGAATGACATTTTCTGCAGTAAGTTACCACTTTATATGTTGAGGATTGGTTTGTTTGTTTCCAATGGGTCAAGTTAATAAGATACCTGAAAACTGTTTAACGACCCTCTATTTAATCGGATAGTGATTAAGTAATATGAAAATTAAGTTGAAGTGAATAATATTAATTTATTTGTAATCTTTATTCATTTTTGGTATCATACATTTATTTTTTTAAGGAAAATAGAACTCAAACTAGATTAGATTTATCTTGCATTGTAATGTGTTGCATTGTAACATGTTCAAGGTATTGCCCAACTCTCTGGATAAAAATGTGCTGAAGGTTTATAAATTATTGTACTCCCAGCAGAGCACAGCAGAAAATCTGGGTTGCAGCACTTCAGCTTCACAATAGTTTATTTCCGAATTGGTTCAGAGTTACTGTTTGGCCCTAGTAGGTATTCCTTGCTTCAAATTCTTTAAACTAGCTTCTGAAGAAGGGTCTCAACCCGAAACGTCGCCTATTTCCTTTGCTCCATAGATGCTGCCTCACCCGCTGAGTTTTCCAGCAATTTTGTCTACTCTCCTTTTTGCCAATCCTTTTGCCTTTGTCAGCCAATTAAAAGTTACCATGAATAAGCGAGTTCGGTATTCTAAAAAACGCAAGGAATCATGGGATTTGTCAAAGGTCAAACACTATTACAAAAAATCGAACAAAACGCTGTAGATTCAGTGAGTATGGTTTGTGTGCAGGCTTGCGGTCCAATTTTTTGTCTTTTTCAAGTTTGTATTTGTCAGGGGGCAGATAGAGGGGGCAGATATGAGTGGGAGACCGGGGGGAGGGGAGGACATTGGACAGGCTCTCGGCAGCTGCACGGACACAGAACCGCACCTCATCCGCCGTCAGGATCGAACCCATGAACCCGGCGCTGCCGAACTGCCACTGGGCCATCCCTAGGCCCAGCCCTCCCCCTATTCGACTGACCCATCCCCTCCCAGGGGGCTGCCGGAGACGTCCGGACCGACAGGACATTGGCCCACAGCCAGCGCGGAGAAGCGCCAACTCCAGCCCAACCCTGCTCCAGCTCCAGAGGAAACCGCTACCCGATGTGCTGCTGTGGACACAAGTGCCAGTTCGCCCACGACCTGGCCGAGCTGCGTTCCCTCGGCCGCCACCCCAAAAACAAGCCATGCCTTCCGTACCACCGGCTTCTGCCTCTATTGTACCCGCTGCCACTTCATCCACAAACCCGAGAAGGAGCGAGGGCCCCGGCCTCGCCTGCGCCAGAGTTCCAGCCTGGGCTCCTCTGGCCTGGTGATCGACTGGGCCGCGTTGCAGCGACCTTCAGCCCAGTCCTGGAGTTGGAGCTGGCCCAGACTCTGGGCTTGGGGCTGGGCAAAGAAGGGGGAGGAGGTTGCCGCTGCCACCAGCACCACCGTCAGCACCAGCAGCTCCAGTGGGCGCCCGGCCTGCCCATGGCCGGGCAGGAGCCCGTCTGCAGACTCCAGCAGCAGCGGCTCCAAGTCACCCGTCTTCGAGCAGGGCCGGCTGCTGCCCTTCTTCAGCAGGATCTCGTACTGAGGGGAGGGGGGTGGAGGTGAAGGGCTGCCAGCCAACCCAGCGGGACAGGCAGAGTCAAGCTGGAGCCAGCGGCTGCAGCGCCGGATGAGTCCGGGCCACTCCGCCAGCCCAGGGCCACCCCGGACACCTCCGGACAAGGGACGGGACACCTGGGAGGGGACGGGGATGGCCCAGAAGCAACTCAACAGCACCCGCAGCGACGGAGAACCAGGCCCGACCCCGACCACAGACAAAACGCAAGCCTGCACACAATGCAGCACAACCGTTGCCGATACCGTTTTTCACTTGTGACCTATGACCTGGGCATGCGCAGTCGGAATACCAAACTCGCTTATACCAGTGCATTTCAGTGGACTTTAGTGAAACACAACCATCTAGTAATTAAGGTTATTCCTATTAATAATAGGTTGTTCCTATTAAATAAATCATCTCATCTATGGTGAAACAAACCTTAACATCATCTTTGAAGATATATGGCTCAAAAAACGGTGACTGAAGAAGTGCAATACAAGTGTCATAATAACCTGATCTCCACAGTAAAGGGGGACAAGGAATAGCAGGAGCTTCTTAGAAACTATTTCTTCACCCCCATTAGTCCCATTAGTTAAAAATCTGAATAAAACCTGACCTCCAATGTGGACTCAGTTCTATAGATTGGCTGGCAGAACGACTTGCCAATGTCCGGACAGCCCAAGTGTGCCAAAACTCCCTGGCTCACAGACCAGGCCCAAGGCCTAGCCCTCTGAAGCCATCACAAGGTGATGGAATGTTGTCACAGTTATAGGAAATAAGTTAAAATAAATAATATTGATTCCTTGGTTATTGTTCCCCATTTTTGTTTGCACAATTCCATTTGTTAAGCTAAATGAAACTCTAACCATGTTAGATTTTTGTTTAAACTTGCTTATCAATTTATTGAACATACTGCTAAACTTTTTGGTTAAGGACATGCCATCATGATCATTTGTAAAATGTGACTTGTGATTTCCAAAAAGTTTGTGGAATTTGGGAATATTCCAGTTTTTTTTTTTTAGATAAATATAAATATATGCCAACTGATCCTCTAAAGTCGCAGTCCCCAATATTCTTTACTATTTCATACTTTAGGTCAGTTTTATGTACAAGATTACATACTTTTAGGCCAGTTTTATGTACCAGATTTTTGGTATTGTTTCGCGAGTAAATAAAACTGGCCTAAACATGTGAAATAGAAAATGAGACTGGAGACTGCAAATTTAAGTGATCAATGGCATATATTTTCCCCAAAATGAAATTGGAATATTCACAAATTATTAACAAAATGCACAAAATGAACTGCTCTATATGATAATACAAGGTACAGAGTTGATAGCAATAATGCCTTTTAACTCCAGAACATTTACTAATTGCATCAATAAAAGGCCTTATTTGAGATCAAGTCAGTCAGTGGGAGATTTAGGAAAGTTGCCTAAAGGAAAGGTACCCATGCAGTCCTCGATTTTTATGAGGGAGCATCTGGAATATTGCAGGCCAACCCCAACTAATAATTAAGAGGAAGGAACTGCAGATGCTGGTTTAAACTGAAGATAGACACAAAATCTGGAGTAAGGCAGCATCTCTGGAGAAAAGGAACCGGTGACGTTATGGATCAAGACACTTCTTTAGATTGAGAGTCAGGGGAAAGGGAAATGAGAGATATAGATGATGATAGAGAGATGTAGAACTAATGATTGAAATATATGCAAAGAAGTAACGATGATCAAGGAAACGTGGAGCCCACAATGGTCCATTGATGGCTGTGGGTTAGGTGATAACGAATTATACAGACAATGAAACTCATCCGGACAATAGTGAAACTAATTTGACGACTAGGGTGGGATACTCATGTGACAGAGAGCTAAAGAAAAGTGTAGGCAACCATGCTGCCCAGTTCGAATTAATGGGCAAAACCTTCGAGTCACATGCTCGTCCAATGCTCTATTTATCTTCATGGACAGCAAAGTTACAAGTCAGTAATGCCACAGAAGAAAATCTTAGCCATTATGTCATCATTTTAATGAAATAATTGTGATTTACCATCATACTTCTACCACAACACTGCACATTACAGTTTCAGTTGTGATTATAGTGTACCATGTAATGCAGTGATTTCACCAGTCATTACCCATTGACATTTTAGTAAGTAATAAATATCTCTGTATTAATCTGGGCTAATTTATGAATGTGGTTTTGGTAAATTTGAAGCTTATTTCAATTTATTTATTTTCATATGACAGAATAATGTAGGCAGGTGTAAGGACTCACATTTCGTGGATCCTCTGAAGATAGACCCAGAAAATCCACAGAAACCAGTCCCGGAAGAGGAGCATTTCAAAAATACCATTGGGGTAATCATAAACCTGTTAGGTTTCACTTTGCTATTGCTGTTGGTTTATTATTGTCATGTGTGCCGTGATACATCACCAGGCTTTGTTTTGCATGCGATCTAGACAAATGATACCATTTGTACAAATGTACAATCATACTATACATAAGTATAACAGGTAGTGCCAAAATAGAAAGGAAGTGCAAAATATACAGCTAACATTTACAGGGATAGTGCTGATTGAAAAAAGGGCAAGAGACACAACAAGTAACATCAAGAGATCGGGATCGAGATCCATTAAAAGGACACTGATAACAGCGGGAATAAAGTTGTTCTTGAATCTACTGATACATACTTTCCAGTTTTTGTCTTCTGCCCGATAGGAGAGGGGAGAAGAGAGAATGACCAGGGTGTGAGTGACCTTGATCATGTTGGCTGCTTTCCCGAGGAAGCATGATCAGTGGATGACCTTCTACTGGACTATATATCCATCGTTTTGTCCAGTTTAATATGATGATAAGAATCTGGAACTTTTCATTTATTAATGGGAGTGAAAAATCATTTTGCATTTTGACCTGGGGTACTTACGCAACTCTGCAGTTTCTTGTTGTCCAGGCATTGCCAAATCAAAGTGTAATGTATCTCGATAGGATGCTTTTCAAGATAAGTGTCAAATTTCCACCATTTTCTGAGGAAGTAGAGGCATCAATGTGCTTTCCTGGCCATGGGAATGCACATGGATGAAAATGTTGCTTTGTTGACTACAATAAACACCCATATAGTCCTTCAGACATCATAGCTTGAATTGATTTAATTGAATTGAATACTTTATTGTCACGTGACCAGCTCCTCCCTCATGCCTCCGTAGTTACTATTATTCAACAATACCACTGATACATCCAATTTCAGCTTCTGCCTCTCAAACTGCAGGTTTCATATTATGGCCTTGGGTATTCCTTCAACTGAAGCTCCCTCATCAAGAGTAGTTAATTGCACAACACCAATTCCAGAATTGCATTTCCGTTTGTGGACTCGATCACAAACCTCCAGAACAACAACCTTGCTCTCAATGTCAGTAAAACCAAGGAACTGCTTGTTGACTTTAGAAGAGGAAGTCAGAGGATCCTCATACTTGCCTTCAGGAGCAGCTTTTTCCCAACAACCATAAGGACATTATACACTATAACCTCTAACTAAGCTACAAACTACATAGAATTGGGGGCATTGTTTTTGTCAGTGCTATTATTGTTTGTTTATATTTTTATACACTGAACTTTTCTTTTCTTTTTTGTTTGTTTCTTATGGTCATTACAGAGTATTATGTTTACATATATGTTGTGCTGCTGCAAGTAAGAATTTTATTATTCCGTTATGGGACATGCCAATAAAACACTCTTGACTATTGAATAAAAGAGGGAAAAAAAAAACTATTGTTTAGTAACTTGATAATTATGGTTTCATAGTAATCCAAAGCCACAGCGGTGAAACTAATTTTGCTAACAATCCACACTGATAAAATCAATTCAATTGGTAAAATAAATATCCATAATCTCATCTCCAAAATTGCTTTCGCTGTACTTTAAGGTGTGCACCAGGTTTTATCTCAAGAAGCCAGTCCTTCTCAAATACTTCAGGCTCAATTTTCAGTAGCTTCCCATCGATAGCGTCTTTTTGCAAAAATGTCCGCATCCTTTTTATTTTATAATTATATGCTATGGCTCGTGAATGACATCTGACCCCAAGATATATGAATTTGACCATGAATTCTCATTAGATTTTTTTTTCACATTTTCTGCCACTTTGATCATTTTCTTTGGTGCTTATTTTATCATTGATGTTTTTTCTTGAAATATGCACACTGGATATGATCCTTTGATATGCAACATCTGGGATCCCTCAAGTGGACTCTTGACCCTAATGGGCCTTTATTTAATCTTTAATGTGACCATGCTTATTTATATTGGTGTATTTTGTTCTTTGTTGCACCCCTGGTGGATTTTGATGGTTCCTGTCTTTCATTATACTCCACAGATGAACAGATGAATGTGACCTGGGCAATAACCTCTTGCCACCCAAAGTATTCCTGCAATGACCATATTGACCTACAGTTTTCTGCACAGTTTGGTATAATCTGCAACAAGTTAAACAGATGACATGAATATGTTGGGCATAGGCAAGTTGCAAGCAAAACTTTATTATATCCAGATTTTCTCAGGTTCTTTTTCCCAGTCATACAATCTCTCACCTAAATTCTGCTTTCCAAAACAAGTAACAACTCCTATGCTCAGATATCAGTAACTTTCATTTGCACTTAATTAGGTGTACTGAAAATTAGGGCATTAGGACTGGGTGTATAATATATTGATTATATTATTCGATGCATGCCTCTTTATGAATTGTTGATGTGACCAAGTTATATAAAAATCAATGTTACATTCAGCTATTTGAACTGACTGAAACCGACTCTGCCTTTCTGAAAACAAAAAAGACACAAAGTGCTGAAGTAACATTTAGGCAGCATCACTAGAGAAGTATGAAGGCGACATTTTGAGTTGGGACCTTTCTTCAGACATTTTTTGTATCCGTGTTCTCCGAAGATGCTACCTAGCCCACTGAGTTATTCCAGCACTTTGTGTCTTTATATGTATCCGCATCTGCAGTTCCCGGTGTCTTCGCTTTTCAGAGACGTTTGCATCAGTGAAAACCTCAGAATTTTCCATGTTTTATTTCAAGTGTAATTTTCTTGCTCACTATCTCAGCTTGCTCTTCTGCCCTTGATGCCTCTTGACATTGGCCTGTGCAAGAGCTTATCAAACACCTTTCACTGGTTCTCCTTATATATATTCTACGCAGTGAATTTGTCAACGTCTGCAGATTAGTACAAAATGATTTTCTTTTCATATATCCTTGATTGGTCCTGTTATTATTTTCAAGGTGCACAAAAATGCTGGAGAAACTCAGTGGGTGCAGCAGCATCTATGGAGCGAAGGAAATAGGCAACGTTTTGGGCCGAAACCCTCTTCAGACTGATGAGGCCTAGGATTTCAAAGTGTTCTATTATAGCACGTTTCAAGATAGATTCTAGCATTTTCCCTAGCACTATCATATGGTTAAGAGGTTAAGAGATTTCTGTTTTCTCTCTCATCATCTTCTTAAAACGTGTGATCATATTCTTTTTTTTTTAAATTTTATTTATTTTTATTGGAGGAAATAAAATACAGTACCTCTGACGTATAGCATTACATTTCCCTCAATTTTGTTTTTTATATATAATAACAAAATAACCTTTACCCACCCTCCCTAAACACCCCTTGGCAGCTCATGTGTTCACAATACAAATATATCACAAATACAAATGCACATTTTAACAATAATAAAGAAACAAAACAGAATAAAGGCGGCTCCCCACCTACTGTCAAGTACCCTCAGTCAATAGGTAGTTCCTTTAGACCCTCAAAGTATGGTAAAAAAAAGGTTCCCATTTCAAATAAAACTTTTTCACAGACCCCCTCAATGTGAATTTAATCTTTTCTAGCCTAATAAAAACCATCACGTCATCCAGCCAAGCAGCAGCAGATGGAGGAGTGGTAGATTTCCAGACCAGCAAGATTCTCCTACGGGCCAAATGTGATGTAAATGTAATGATATCAGACTGGGTTGTATTTAAACCCAAGGCTTTATCTGCTACACCAAATACAGCTACAAGCGGGCAAAGTCTCACTGTCATCCCAATTACTTCACTGATGGTTTTAAAAACCACTGCCCAGTAGTTACCAAGTTTGGGGCAAGACCAGAATGCATGAGCTAGATTGGCTGGAGAGAAGGAGCACCTGTCAAAGCCAGTGTCTGTCCACGGATATATGTCAGCAAGCCTGGCTTTGCTGAAATGAACCAAGTGTAAAACTTTAAATTTTATGAGCCCCAATCTAGCACACGATGACGTGGAATGGACTATTGTCAGTGCTTCTGTCCAGCATTCCTCAGACAGATCTATACCAGTCCTCCCACCAAGGTCGTCCTCCCACCTAGCTTTAACTTTGTTCAGGTTTTCATCTCCTAAAGACATCAGTTGAGAATATACTACAGAGATCAGTCCTTTATTTGCAGAAGTAAAAGTGAGTTTATCCAACAATGTGACAGGCGGGAGATCAGGAAAAGTGGGATTTTTTTTTCATGGCAAAGTGCCGGACCTGAAGATATTTAAAGAAATGATTATGTGGGAGGCTATGTTTTCTGTGTTGGTTATCAAAACTATCAAATATAGTGTACAAATCTTTAATGCACATAAGACCATTCTAACCCCACTGTCTAAGAGTTGAGGGGGGAAAATAAATGGTTACTGTGAATGGGACCCAGAACTGAAGCTGATGTAAACTTATAATGGCAAAGAAATTGATTAAAAATTTTGATGGTGGACAGTACGACAGGGTTGGATGTAAATCGAGAGGGTTTCAATGGCGGGGAGGAATATACTAAAGCTGGGAGAGACGAGGAATAACAAGACTGACAAGCAGACACCAGTCTGTATCTGGTCGGTGGAGCCAGAATAATATCTTTTGGATATTGGATGGCCAGTAATAATGAATAAAGCTAGGAAGGCCCAGTCCACCTACTTCACGACCTCTTTGGAGAGTGCCCTTGGAACCTTGTTACCCCATATAAAGGAGGTTATAGATTGGTTAACTGAGTTTAAAAAAATGACTTGGATTGGAAGACCGGCAAACATTGGAACAAGTAAAGAAATCTGAGAAGTACAGTTATCTTCACCGACTGCACTCTCCCAGCCATAGTGAGAGGTAGACTATGCCATCTCTCAAAGTCAGCCTTCATTTGTCTAACTTGAGGCATATAGTTAGCTGCAAACAGGGATGTGAATCAGCGGGTAATGTGTATTCCTAGATATACAAAACATTCTTGAGATATGGGAAAGGGCAGGGATTCCTGTCGGATCTGTAGGGCTAGGTTGATGGGAAAGCATTCGCTTTTTTGGAGGTTTAGTTTATAGCCAGAGAAAGTTCCAAACTGATCTAACAAGGCCACAATTGCAGGGCCACTTGCTGTAGGGTCGCTCACATAAAGAAGGAGGTCGTCAGCATATATGTAAGGTACCCAACATCAGACCTGGGTGGAATGAGTTTGTGGCTGAGCAGTACGCTGAGGCAAGAGAGGCCTTTAGACTCTGGTCAGAGGCAGGTAGGCCTAGACAGGGGGTATTGCTAAATATGAAAAAACACACAAATGCTAGAGTTAAATATGCACTTTGTTTTATTAAGAAAAATGAAAACAGAATGAGAGCAGACTCGCTTGCCAGGAAGCTACAGAATAACATCCTTACTAACTTCTGGAAAGAGGTCAGAGTAATGAATAACAGCAAAACACCCCTACCGTCTGACATTGAAGGTGTTAGTAGCCCAGAAAAAATAGCTGAGAGTTGGCGTGAGCACTACTGTAACCTTTTTAACTGTGTTAAAAGTAACCCAGTTAGAATCAATCATGAACATATTGATCTCTCTGTAGATATGGTAGTTAGGGCAGTTGATGTCTTTGATGCCATTAACATGTTGGATAACAACAAAGCCTGTGGTATGGACAGCATTACTGCAGAACATCTAAAATATGCCAGCTATAAGCTCTGCCCCTTGCTTTCCATGTGCTTTAATGGTTGTTTGGTTCATGGTGTCTTGTCAAATGATATTATGTCTGTAATGCCTGTGCTTAAAGACAAGGCTGGTAGGCTCAACAGTATTGATAATTACCGACCTATTGCATTAGGTTATCTAAAGTACTGGAGAGAATACTATTGACAAACCTAGAAATGTATGTCCTTACTAATGACAATCAGTTTGGGTTCAAAAGAAAGCATGGAAACTGACCAGTGTATCTATGCTCTTAAAGAGATTGTTAGTGTACTGTGTATTTTTATGTTTTATTGATGCGTCCAAGGCATTTGATAGAATTAATCATGAACAATTGTTTGTAAAATTGCTAAATAGAGGTGCCCCTAAATTCTTAGTGAGAATTTTAGTGTTTTGGTATGCCCATCAAACGTTTCAGGTTAAATGGGACAATGTATCTACTCCATTCTGTATAACGGAGTGCGGCAAGGAGGAATATAACGAATGCGGCCAGGAGGAATTTTGTCTCCTGTTTATATGGACGAATTGTCAAATCAGTTAAACAGGTTAAAAACTGGCTGTCTTGTGGGCAACACTATTGTTAATCATCTGATGTATGCAGACGACCTGGTCCTGCTCTGTCCATATAGTGCTGGGCTGCAGCAAATGCTGAAGGTGTGCTCTCAGTATGGCCTTGATTATGGCATAAAGTATAACGCTAAGAAAAGCCGCATAATGGTGGTTAGAAGCGCTGACGACAGGGAATCAACTTTTCCGACCTTTTATTTGTCAGACAGTCCTCTTGCAGTGTGTGAGGAAATTAAATACTTAGGTCATGCATATCTGATGACTGGAAGGATGACAAAGACCTCTACCGACAGCGCTGTAAAATTTATTTTCAAGCCAACATGCTTATAAGGAAGTTTTATATGTGCTCTGACCATGTGAAGTGTTCCCTGTTCAGAACCTACATCACCGTTATATACTGCTCAATTGTGGTCTAAGTATAAGAAAAAGTGTATGCAGAGGCTTAAGGTAGTATACAATGATGCAATGAGGTTGCTGCTTCGTGTCCCTAGGTGGCATAGTGCCAGTCAATTGTTTGTGTCCACTAGAGTGCCAACCTGTGAGGCACTCGTAAGACAGCTGATGTTTAGTTTTATGCGTCGCCTGGACAAGTCAGAGAACCACATAATTGAAGCCTTAGTCAGCCCTCTGAAAAGCTGCTATAGATTCACTTCTAGGCTAAGATGGCATTGGTGCAATAGCTTATATATATTTTAGGCTAATATGCAATTTCTTAATGTATCTTTGTAATTCTTTGTACTGTTTGATGTGTATATGGACCTGTGTCTGAAATAAAGCTTTAATAATAATAATATAGAGACACACGATGTTCCCTGTTTCCTCTCCTAATGCCCTGGAATAATGTGGTTGACCTAAGTGCAATAAAAAGAGGCTCAATTGCAATCGCAAAAAGAAGTGGAGCCAAAGGGCAGCCTTGACGAGTGCCATGTGTTAATGGAAAATAATCAGATTGCAAATAATTTGTCTGTATACATGTTAAGGGTGAATCAATCAATCAACCTTTATTGTCATCTTGCAAGCAACAGTTGTACAGTGCAAAATGAAAAGACGGTTCCCAGGGAATAGCGGAGCATCGCACATGAAATTTAAAACATTTCACACATAATAACACTAAAAACAATCCAGTCCCTGATGGAACAGTATAAATAAATAGTTAAAAGCAGGTAAAAGACAACGTTAAAATACAATAAACCAATCATAAAAATGTCCGGGGCAGCTGATTTGAGTGGCCAGTGCCAGTTATTAAAGTGTCCGTGCCAGCTGCAGAATCAGGTGACTGTGAGTACAGAGTGACTGTTTAGCAGCCTCACAGCCTGTGGTAGGAAGCTGTTTAACAGTCTTGTAGTCCGGGCTTTGATGCTTCGATATATCTTGCCTGATGGCAGGAGATCAAGGTGTATGTGGAGGGGGTGCAGTTTGTCCTTAGCAATTCTCTGAGCTTTTCTCAGACAGCGGCTCTGGAACAGTTTTTGTACCGAGGGTAGGGAGATGCCAATGATCCTCTCTGCTCCCCTCACTACCCTCTGCAGAGCCTTCCTGTCCGAGCAGTTGCAGGTGGAGTACCACGTATTTATGCAGTACGTGAGTACAGACTCCACCGTACCCCAGTAGAAAGTCCTGAGGATGTTGGTGGGGAGTGAGGCATGATATAATAGCTTAACCCAGGCTACAAATGTTTTCTCGAATCCAAATCTCTCCAAGACTCTGAACAAATATGGCCACTCCACTTGATCAAATGCCTTCTCTGCGTCCAAAGAGATAACAACCTCTGGGCGCGGAGAAGCACCGAGCGAATAGACCACACTGGCCAGTCGGCGGATATTAGAAAAGGAATGACGATTTTTAATGAAACCGGTTTGATCTTCTGAGATTATTTTGGGAAGTTGGCATTCTAAATGGCAAGCCAGCGCCTTCGCCAACATTTCTACATCTACATTCAAAAGTGAGATGGGGCGGTATGTTCCACATTGAGTCGGATCCTTGTCTTTTTTAAGAAGAAGTGAAATAGATACCTGTGAAAGGGTGGCGGGTAATGAACCATTTTCCAAAGATTCTTGAAACATTTCTAAAAGAACAGGTGTGAGCTTATCCTTAAATTTCTTATAAAATTCTAATGGGTAGCTGTCAGGGCCCGGGGTTTTACCACTCTGCATCGCCATAATGGCATTATTAATCTCTTCCTGCCCAAGGGCCTGGTCTAGATCTTCTGCCTCTTCTAATTCCAGAGTGGGTATTTCCAAATCGTCTAAGAAATTTTCCATATTCATTGTATCCGAGGGGAATTCTGAGGTGTAAAGAGAAGAATAAAAGTCTGTGAAAGTATTGTTTATTTCTTTTGGATTGCTTGTTATGTCTTGGTGTATGTCTCTGATCTGAGGAATAAGTAGTGACACAGATTGACGCTTCAGTTGGTGAGCCATATGCCGGCTCGCCTTATCACCATATTCATAATAAAGACCATGAATATTGCCTATCCAGAGCCAATGTGATCATATTCTAATCCAGGGAAACAATTCCAGGATTTCAAATATATTTTTGGAAGTTGTTAACCAAAGTTGTTAACCGCTGCCTCCAAACTCTGAGATATAAAGAAAAACATAGAACATAGAAAATACAGCAAGCAACAAGCCCTTCGATCCACAATGCCTGTGTCAAACATAAGGTCTTATAGCCATAACATAACATTAAGATAAACTTATCTCATCTGCCTACATGTGATCCATATCACTCCACTCCTTGCTTTGTCAATGCCACTATCATTTCTGCCATCACCACCTCTCCTGGCAGTGTGTTCCAGACTGTATCAAAAACTGGCACCGCACATCTCCTTAAAATCCTGCCCCTCTCAGCTTAAAGCTATGCCCTCTTGGCAGGGGCATGGTTGCTCAATGGTAGAGTTAATGCCTTGCAGCACCAGAGACCAGGATTCGATCCTGACTACGAAGTTAGTACCTTCATGAGAGAGCTAGATTGGGCTCTTAAAAATAGCGCAGTCAGGGGATGTGGGGAGAAGGCAGGAACGGGGTACTGATTGGGGATGATCATCAATGATCACATTGAATGGTGGTGCTGGCTCGAAAGGCCGAATGGTCTACTCCTGCACCTATTGTCTATTGTCTATTGTTCTCCCCATGACCGCGTGGGTTTTCCTTGGGTGCTCCGGTTTCCTCCCACACTCCAAAAACGTACAGGTTAATTTGGCTTCTGTAAATTGTAATTTGCCCCTAGAGTTTAGGATAGTGTTAGTGTATAGGAATCGCTGGTTGTCGTGGACTCAGTGAGCCGAAGATCCTGTTGCTGCGCTGTACTTCTAAACTAAACTAGTCTTTGACTCAATCAAGTTAGTAACATATGACCTGCCACCTACAAAGCCATGCTCGTTTCCCTGATTAGCCTATTTCCTCCTATAAGAGAGTGAATACTATCATGAAGAATCTGCCACAATAGCTTCCCTGTCACAGTCGTGTGGCTCTCCAAACTATAATTGCTTGGATTATCTCATTTTCCTTTTCCTTAAACAAACATTGGCTACTCTCAATTTTCCAGAACCCTGCCTGTGGTCAGTGAAGTTGCAAAAATCTCCTTGGTTGCTTCTCTTAATAACCTGGGATAGATTCCATCAGGCCATGGGCATGTATCCACCTTAATGACCTTCATGAACCTCTCACACTGCCCTTGTACATTAGTAATCTCCACATTTGAACTCACTATCCTCCGTGTTCTACTTTGTGAAAACAGATACAAAGTACTAGTAGAACCTCGTCTACATCCTCTGATTTCAAGTACAAATTCCCTTCTTTATCCTTGATTGGATTTTCTTCAGGGAACTGACCAAGACATTCATGACCCCTTTTGGCCTTTATTGCCCTTGAGGTCTTCAGTTCAGTTCAGTTTTTGTTTATTGTCACATGTACCGAGGTACAGTGAAAAGCTTTTGTTAACTTGTGCTAACTAGTCAGCGGAAAGACTACATGATTACAATCGAGACATTCACAGTGTACACACACATAATAAGGAAATAACTTTTAGTGCAAGGTAAAGTCTTTCCTACTTTCTTGATGTGCCTCCAAGAACCTGCGTGATTTCATCTATTTAAGCCCAACATATGCTTCCTTTTCCTTTATGAGATCTTTGTTCACTCAAGGTTCCCTTATCTTTCCATTCTTATCCCTCCTCCTGACTACCTCCTGCACTGTGATCAGCTGGCCTTTAACCAAATTCCACATGTTACAGATGGACTTACCCAACAACTGCTCCTGATTTACTCTCTTTAGCTCCTGGCCAATAACATTGTAATCTGCCTTAATCCTATTTAGTAAATACCCCCAATACATTGTGAGCAATTTTGGGCATCATGTCTGAGGAAGGATGTGCTGGCTCTGGAGAGGGTCCAGAAGAGGATTACAAGAATTATCTCAGAAATGAGTAGGTTAACCCGTGATGAGCGTTTATTGGCATTGGGCATGTACTCGCTGGTGTTTAGAAGAATGAGGGAGGATCTAATTGAAATATACGGAATAGTGAAAGGCTTGAATAGAGTGAATGTTGAGAGGATGTTTCCACTAATGGGAGAGTCTAGGTAGAGGTTATAGCCTCAGAATTAAAGGATGTTCTTTTATGGAGATGAGGCGAACATTCTTTAGTCAAAGGGTGGTGAATCTGTGGAATTCTTTACCACAGAAGTATGTGGAGAAAAATTCAGTGGATATTTTTAAGGCAGAGATAGGTAGATTCTTGATTAGTACAGGTGTCAGAGGTTATGGGGAGAAAGGGTTAGGAGGGATAGATCAGCAATGATTGAATGGTGGAGTAGACTTAATGGGACGAATGGCCTAATTCTACTCCTGTTCCTTATGACCTTATGAATAGTTATCCCTATTCAAAATAATCTTAAAACTTAGGGAGAAACAAGGAAATGTAAATGATGGTTTACAAAAAAAAAGACACATAGTGCAGGAATAATTCAGGGCAGGCAGCATCTCCAGAGAACATGGATAGGTTCTTTAGAACTTAGGGAGCTGTGATCACTATCTTCAAAATGCTCTTTCACTGAATCACCAGTTAGCTGATCAAGATTATTTCTCCATACTTCGTCCAGTCCAACTCCTTGTGTTGGACTGTCCACATGCTATTTTTGGAAGACCTCTTACCAAATTCTATCCCATCAAACCTTTCAGAACTAAGTAAGTCCCAGTCAACATTGGAGAAGTTATAAGGTACACAAAAATGCTGGAGAAACTCAGCGGGTACAGCAGCATCTATGGAGCGAGGGAAAAAGGTGAGGTTGCGGGAAGAAGCCCTTCTTCAGACTGATGGGGGGGGGTGGGGGGGAGGGAGAAGGAAGGAAAAAGGGAGGAGGAGGAGCCCGAGGGCGGGGGGATGGGAGGAGACAGCTCGAGGGTTAAGGAAGGGGAGGAGACAGCAAGGGCTAGCAAAATTGGGAGAATTCAATGTTCATGCCAACCATACGCAAGCAATCCAGGCGGAATATGAGGTGCTGTTCCTCCAATTTCCGGTGTTGCTCACTCTGGCAATGGAGGAGACCCAGGACAGAGAGGTCGGATTAACACAAAAATGCTGGAGAAACTCAGCGGGTGCAGCATATGGATCGAAGGAAATAGGCGACGTTTCGGGCCGAAACCCTTCTTCAGACTGATGGGGAGGGGGGGGGGAGGGAAGGAAGGAAAAAGGGAGGAGGAGGAGCCCGAGGGCGGGGGAAGTTATAGTTGCTCATTACGACAATACGGTTGCTTTTGCTTCTATCCTCAAGCTGTTTACATATTCTGTTCATCTAGCTCATGCTGGCTATTGGGAGTCTACAGTACATTAGAATGCGTGCACCTTTCTTGCTTTTGAGCTCCATCCTTGTCGCCTCAGCGAATGCACCCTCCACGATGTCCTCTCGCTGTGATTAGTAGAGCTACTATTCGAGTCTCCCTGATTAGTAGAGCTACTATTTTCTTCACCTCCCTCACCATCACCATTAAATGATTGAAATCCTGTAACTTTGAGCTGCTAGTCCCTCTCGCTACTGAGTTTCTGTAATGGCCACAATGTCATAGTCTTCGAGTTCTGTGGATCATCGACTCCTTGGGATTTCTCAGCTCTGTAGCTCACCACCTTCTCTCGTACTAACTTTGACTAATAGCTCCTTCAATTTCTCACTGACAATGAATTCTTAATCCTCTAATATATGCGTCTTCTTTTCTGAACACAGATGTAAATTAGATGTTTAATTCCACTTCCATTTGCTTATTCCCCATTAGAAATGTTCCTGTCAGTCCATGTGCTCCTTGCTTTCCCTCAGACTTTTTTCTTGCCATATTTATAAACCCTTATATTCTAACATATTATTAATATATTGGTTGTTGATTCCTAAGTTCTAAAAATGATCTCAATCATTAGGCCTACTGCCATTGCTGGCAAATAAATTAGCATATTCCTTGCCTTTAACAGACTTTAAATATTTTATTCACCAAAGATTAATCATTTCCCTGTTTTGTACATTTACAGAATTTTTTTTCAACATGCATTTTTTTTTAATGTTAATCATTGCCTTACCACCATCATACTTTTCAAAGATTTCTCTCAAT